>NC_041389.1:665523876-665536963 GCF_002162155.2 Triticum dicoccoides | reverse complement strand
ATTTTCTTTTATAAGCCCTTTATGTGGTGTCGCTGAGACGCCCGACTGTGGCATTTATTCTATAAGCCCTTTATGTGGTGTCGCTAAGATGCCTGACTGTGGCATTTCTTTTATAAGCCCTTTATGTGGTGTCGCTCAGACGCCCGAGTGAGGTATTTCTCTTTATTTACTGACCTTTCAAGGCGTCACTTCAGACACCCGATCGGTGCCTTTTATTATTAATACGTTATTGCATTTTCATAAATAACCTGCTTACATGCATCAGAGATTTATTTACCTTTTGTGACTGACGTCATGAGCATAAATATTTCGAAACATCGTTGTTATATTATATCCGTGTTCATAATGTTTGCGAGTACATTCAAAGTAGTCACTGGCTTGTCCCTGGCTATTGTCTTGGCCAGATTTCTTGCACGGAGAGGAGCGACCTTGATGACAGCCCTGGAACCCATGCAATTGTGATAGCAGCCTCGCGAAGATATGAGTTAACCTGGTCAGCTGTTCCCGTGGGAAATGGAGTCCCATAGACACTGATGATTCACAACCCGCTTCCGCCATCAACCTCTAGAAACCATTTGTTGTACTCACAGACCAGAATGGTCTTGTACTACATATTTTGTGTTTTGCTTGGAATTTCTATGTCAAGTTGGTGCCTCATCAGCTAACAGTAATCCTGGGGCTGATGAGCACAAGGGCCATTTTCTGGGAATTAATACCCGGAAAAACGGTCGCCACATCGATAGAACTTGAGGGAATATTTGTTCTACCTTTAGCTCCTCGTTGGGTACGACACTCTTACTTATCGAAAGAGGCTACAATTTATCCCCTATACTTGTGGGTTATCAAGACCTTTTTCTGGCGCCGTTGTCGGGAGTCATAGCGTGGGGTGAATATTCTCGTGTGTGCTTGTTTGCTTTAAAACTAAGTAATTTTTATTTGTTGTTCTTAGTTGTTTTCTATCTTTAGTTATGGGTAGGAAACGCAAAATACCAAAAAAATTAGTTGTACCTACTACACCAATGGTTGAAGAACCACTCAAAATCTATCACACTACTGAAGCTTTTTACTTGGATCATCTTCGATCCCTATGTGCTCGTGCTAAAACCCCAACTAGCTTAGTTAAGGGAAAATCTTTAGATGAGCATGCTTGTTATGTGTGACTCCTCTTATCTCAAAAAGGGAAACTTTTACTAGATCAAATTCATCGTTTGCAATGCTATGCTTGGAATTTATGTGAAATATATTATTTTACTAGTTGTTCTGAAAACCCTAAGAAACACCTTCCTTATAAATGTGAATCTAGTGATAATGGAATCGTATGTTCGTATGCTAAGGGTTATTTATAATTACTATGATGTTCAACAAATTGAAGAATTTGTTGCTTTTAACGGTGCTTATGAAATTGCTTGTTTGATTGAAAAGTATGATGCTACTCTTTACAAATATGGAAATTTTTCCATACTTCAATATTGTTATGATAATTATGCTTCTAATGTCTATGTTAAACCATATATTGAGGACTCCTCCGTTGTACAAGAAGAGACTAATATTTTGCAGGAGTCTATGGAAGAAGAAATTGATGAAACTATGAGCTCATTGGATGAAAAAGATGAGGAGGAGAGCGAAGAACAGAAGGAGGAAGAGTGGATTGATCACCTGTTCCCACCTTCTAATGAGAGTAACTCTTCAACTCATACATTGTTTAATTTCCCTTCGTGCTTACCGAAGGATGATTGCTATGATGATTGTTATGATCATGTTGATTCTATTAAAATATCCCTTTTTGATGATGCTTGCTATGCTTGTGGCCAAGATGCCAATATGAATTATGCTTATGGAGATGAACTTGCTATAGTTCCTTATGTTAAACATGAAATTGTTGCTATTGCACCCACGCATGATAGTCCTATTATCTTTTTGAATTCTCCCGACTACACTATATCGGACAAGTTTGCCCTTATTAACGATTATATTCATTGGTTGTGTTTTACTACTACACATGATGATTTTGATAGATATAATATGCATGTGCTTGTTGTTCCTACTTGCAATTATTATGAGAGACGAACTACATCTCCGCCTCTTCATGTTTCCAACACGATAGAATTGCACGAAACTGCTTATACTATGCATTGGCCTTTACTATGTCTGCATGAATTGTTCTTTTATGACATGCCGATGCATAGGAAGAGAGTTAGACTTCGTTGTTGCATGATATATGTTACTTTGTGCTCACTCCTAAATCAGAAATCATTGTTAATTAAAATTGGCTTTGATATACCTTGGGATCCGGGTGGATCCATTACTTGAGCACCTTATTCCTAGCTTAATGGCTTTAAAGAAAGCGCTCCTAGGGAGACAACCCGGAAGTTTTAGGGAGTCATTTATTTCTGTTGTGTGCTTTTATAAAGTTTAAAAATAAAAATAATGTGCCAAGATTTTCCTTTAGGATGTTTACATTGCTTGTTGGTTTGTGCGGTGCAACACAGAAACTTTCGCTGTAGTGCGCGATTTTACATTTTTATTGGAACGTCAAACGGTTCTGAGACCTATTGCACTGTCTTTATATACAAATTGTTTATTTTCCTAATTTTGGCATAATTTGTAGAGTAATAGAGGTATGGTGAATGTTCAGATTACTACAGACTATCCTGTTTAAGACAGATTCTGTTTTTGATGCATAGTTTGCTTGTTTTGATGAAACTATCAATTTCTATCAGTGGATTAAGCCATGGAAAAGTTATATTACAGTAGATATAATGCAAAAACAAAATATGAATTGGTTTGCAACAGTACTTAGCGTAGTGATTTGCTTTATATACTAACGGATCTTACCGAGTTTTTTGTTGAAGTTTTGTGTGGATGAAGTGTTCGAAGATCGAGGAGGTCTCGATATGACGAAAAGGAGGAGAGGAAAGATCTCAAGCTTGGGGACGCCTGTCGGTGCCAAAATCAGCGGATCTCGGGTAGGGGGTCCCAAACTGTGTGTCTAAGGGTAATGGTAACAGGAGGCGGGGGACACGATGTTTACCCAGGTTCGGGCCCTCTCGATGGAGGTAATACCCTACTTCCTGCTTGATTGATCTTGATGATATGAGTATTACAAGAGTTGATCTACCATGAGATCGTAGAGGCTAAACCCTAGAAGCTAGCCTATGATTATGATTGTTGTTGTCTACGGATTAAACCCTCCGGTTTATATAGACACCAGAGGGGGCTAGGTTACACAGAGTCAGTTACAGAGAAGGAGATCTACACATCCGAATCGCCAAGCTTGCCTTCCACGCAAAGGAGAGTCCCATGCGGACACGGGATGAAGTCTTCAATCTTGTATCTTCATAGTCCAACAGCCCGGCCAAAGTATATAGTCAGGCTGTCCGAGGACCCCCTAATCCAGGACTCCCTCAATGACCAAGCCCAAGTAAATATTCAAGGAGACTCAAGCGTCTAAGCTTGGGGATGCCCCGGAAGGCATCTCATCTTTCTTAAACAAGTATCAGTATGTTTGCGGATTCGTTTCATTCTTGTGATATGTGCAAATCTTGGAGCGTTTTTTGCATTTAGTTTTCACTTCTCTTTTATGAACCATGCTGGTATGAGATAGTCCTCGGTTGATTTATAGAATGCTCATTGCACTTCACTTATATCTTTTGAGTATGGCTTTATAGAATGCTTCATGTGCTTCACTTATATCATTTGAAGTTTGGATTGCCTATTTCTCTTCACATAGAAAACCGCCATTTGTAGAATGCTCTTTTGCTTCACTTATATTTGTTAGAGCGTGGGTATATCTTTTGTAGAAAGAATTAAGCTCTCTTGCTTCCCTTATATCTATTTAGAGAGATGACAGGAATTGGTCATTCACATGGTTAGTCATAAAATCCTACATAAAACTTGTAGATCACTGAATATGATATGTTTGATTCCTTGCAATAGTTTTGCAATATAGAGATGATAATATGTGGGAGGTACTAGTAAATGGTTGTGTTTAGTAAGGATATTGGTGTTAAGGTTTGTGATTCCCGAAGCCTGCTCGTATGGTCTACTAACTATGTAACCAAATTGGCGCGCATTGTATTTTGATTGTTTATCTTTGCGTGAAGGTCGGGGGCACGCGATGGTTAACTCCTACCAACCTCCCTCCTAGAAGCATGTGCTAGTGGTAATTTGCTTCGAGGGCTAATAAACTTTTGCAATAAGTATAGGAGTTCTTTATGACTAATGTGAGTCCATGGACTACACGCACTCTTACCTTTTCACAATTTGCTAGCCTCTACGGTACCGTGCATTGCCCTTTTGCACCTCGAGTGTTGGTGCAAACTTCACCGGTGCATCCAAACCCCGTGATACGATACACTCTATCACACATAAGCCTCCTTATATCTTCCTCAAAACATCCACCATACCTACCTATTATGGCATTTCCATAGCCATTTCGAGATATATTTCCATGCAACTTCCATCATCATCATATACATGACTTGAGCATTCATTGCCATATTGCTTTGCATGATCGTAAGATAGCTAGCATGATGTTTTCATGTTTTTTGATATCTTTGCTATGCTAGATCATTGCACATTCGGGCACACTACCAGAGGCATTCATATAGAGTCATATTTTTGTTCTAGTATCGAGTTGTAAGTAAATAAAAGTGTGATGATCATTATTAGAGCATTGCCCCCAAAAAAGGGAGAGGCTAAAGAAGCCTAAACAAAAAAGGGGGGCCAAAGAAGCCCTCCGAAAAAGGAGGGGCAATGCTACTATCCTTTTACCACACTTATGCTTCAAAATAGCACCACGTTCTTCATATAGCGAGTCTCTTGAGTTATCACTTTCATATACTAGTGGGAATTTTCATTATAGAACTTGTCTTGTATATTCTGATGGTGGGCTTCCTCAAATGCCCGAGGTCTTCATGAGCAAGCAAGTTGGATGCACACCCACTTAGTTTCAGTTTGAGATTTCATACACTTATAGCTCTAGTGCATCCGTTGCATCGCAATCCATACTCCTTGCATTGACATCAATTGATGGGCATCTCCATAGCCCGTTTATTAGCTGCGTCGATGTGAGACTTTCTCCCTTTTTGTCTTCTCCACACAACCTCCACCATCATACTCTATTCCACCTGTAGTGCTATATCCATGGCTGGCGCTCATGTATTTCGTGAGGGTTGAAAAAAGCTGAAGCGCATTAAAAAGTATGAACCAATTTCTTGGCTGACACTGGGATGAGGATGAGGGGTACCTTGTGTTAAGAAAAGGGAGCATAAAAGACAATATGATTTTGTAGGGATAACGTTCTTTGGCATTGAAATTTTGAAAGACATGATTGTTTGTTGGGATGCCCGAGTATTAAATTATTTTATGTCAAATGATAGACTATTGCTTTGAATCACTCGTGTCTTAATATTCATTCCATGATTTGATTACATGATCCAGATTATGATAGGTAGCATTCCACATCAAAAATTATCTATCATTTACCTACTCGAGGACGAGCAGGAATTAAGCTTGGGGATGCTGATACGTCTCCGTCGTATCTATAATTTTTGATTGTTCCACGCCAATATTATTCAACTTTCATATACTTTTGGCAACGTCTTATACTATTTTTGGGACTAACATATTGATCCAGTGCCCAGTGCGAGTTCATGTTTGTTGCATGTTTTATGTTTCGTCGAAAACCCATATCAAACGGATTCCAAACGGGATAAAAACCGATGAAGAATATTTTTGGAATATTTATGATTTTTGGGAAGAAGAATCAACGCGAGACGATGCTCGAAGGGCCCACGAGGCAGGGGGCGCACCCCAGGGGGGTGGTCGCTCCCCTGACCCTCGTGGACACCCTGTAAGGCGGTTTCTGCTCTTCTTTTGCCGCAAGAAAGCTAATATCCGGAAACAAATCGTGTTGAAGGTTTCAATCCAACCGGAGTTACGGATCTCCGGGAATATAAGAAACGGTGAAAGGCCAGAATCTGGAACAGAGAAAAACGCAGAAACAGAGAGGGACAAAGAGATATGTCCAATCTCAAAGGGGCTCTCGCCCCTCCCATGCCATGGAGACCATGGACCAGGGGGGAACCCTTCTCCCATCTAGGGAGAATGTCAAGGAAGAATAAGAATAAGGAGGGCTCTCTCTCCCCCCCTTTCGATGGCGCCGGAGTGCCACCGGGGCCATCATCATCACCGCGATCTACACCAACACCTCCGCCATCTTCACCATCATCTCCATCACCTTCCCCCATCTATATTCAGCGGTCCACTCTCCCGCAACCCGCTGTACACTCTTCTTGAACATGGTGCTTTATGCTTCATATTATTATCCAATGATGTGTTGCCATCCTATGATGTCTGAGTAGATTTTCGTTGTCCTATCGGTAATTGGTGAACTGCTATGATTGGTTTAATTTGCTTGTGGTTATGTTGCTGTCCTTTGGTGCCCATCATGTGAGCGCGTGCGTGGATCACACCGTAGGGTTAGTTGTATGTTGACAGGACTATGTATTGGAGGGCAAGAGTGACAGAAGCTTCAACCTAGCCTAGAAATTGATGCATATGGGATTGAAGGGGGGCCAACATATCTTAATGATATGGTTGGGTTTTACCTTAATGAACGTTAGTAGTTGCGGTTGCTTGCTAATATTTCCAATCATAAGTGCGTAGAATTCCAAGTCAGGGATGACATGCTAGCAGTGGCCTCTCCCACATAAAACTTGCTATCGGTCTAGTAAAGTAGTCAATTGCTTAGGGACAATTTCGCAACTCCTACCACCACTTTTCCACACTCGTTATACTAAATTTATTGCTTCATTATGTAAACATCCCCTAGTTTATATTTACGTGCTCTTTATATTCTTGCAAACCTATCCGGTTACACCTACAAAGTACTTCTAGTTTTATACTTGTTCTAGGTAAAGCAAACATCAAGCGTGCGTAGAGTTGTATCGGTGGTCGATAGAACTTGAGGGAATATTTGTTGTACCTTTATCTCCTCGTTGGGTTCGACACTCTTACTTATCGAAAGAGGCTACAATTGATCCCCTATACTTGTGGGTTATCATCGCTCAAGACAGTAACCAGGCAACTGACATCCTCGCGCGCATGGGCGTCAATCATGACCCCGTCTCGCGTAATAACTTTATGGAAAGGCTATTTAAGCCATCCATGGTATGGCAGGACGAGAGCGGAGATGCCATTGAATTCATATGGGATATATTGGAAAGAATTAAACGCAACTCTGAAGATTGGGAACTCAACGAAGGTAAGGAGTCAGGTATAACACCTAAGTTTGATTGTGTTAAATCTTTTATGGATACAGATGCTT
Organism: Triticum dicoccoides; assembly: GCF_002162155.2. Lineage (NCBI taxonomy): Eukaryota > Viridiplantae > Streptophyta > Magnoliopsida > Poales > Poaceae > Triticum > Triticum dicoccoides. Next base: position 665,529,633 of record NC_041389.1, on the reverse strand, counting down.
TTCATGAATTTAGCACTAAATATGGACTTGACTATGAGATAGTAGTTTCTTTTTGTGAATCATTTGCTAGTCATCTTGATATCCCAAAGGAGAAGTTGTTTAAATATCATCCTCCAATTGAACTAAAAGTAGTAGAACCAATTAAAGTTGAAGAAAATACTATCCCTTATAATGTTGATCCTATTGTTCCTACGGCTTATATTGAGAAACCATCTTTCCCCGTTGGAATAAAGGATCATGCTAAAGCTTCAACTATGGTTCGTAAGAGTAATGCTAGAACACCTACACCCCCTGAGCAAATTAAAGTTGAACCTAGTATTGCTATGGTTAAGGATCTCTTGGTCGATAATATTGATGGACATATTATTTACTTATGCGATGAAGCTGCTAGGATTGCTAGACCCGATACTAAAAATAAACATAGACCTATTGTTAGCATGCCTGTTGTTTCTGTTAAAATAGGAGATCATTGTTATCATGGCTTGTGTGACATGGGTGCTAGTGCTAGTGCAATACCTCATTCTTTATACAAAGAAATTATGCATGATACTGCACCTGCTGAGATATAAGATATTGATGTTACTATTAAGTTTGCCAATACAGCTACTATTTCACCAATTGGGATTGTTAGAGATGTTGAAGTCTTGTGTGGGAAAATTAAATATCCTACTGATTTTCTTGTTCTTGGTTCCCCGCAAGATGACTTTTGTCCCATTATATTTGGTAGACCCTTCTTGAATACTGTTAATGCTAAGATAGACTGCGAAAAGGATATTGTTACTGTTGGTTTAGGGGATATGTCTCATGATTTTAATTTTGCTAAATTTCGTAGACAACCCCATGATAAAGAATTGCCTAGTAAAGATGAAATTATTGGTCTTGCTTCTATTGTCGTGCCTCCTAATGATCCTTTAGAACAATATTTGCTAGACCATGAAAATGATATGTTTATGAACGAAAGAAGGAAAATAGATGAAGTATTCTTTAAATAGGGAACCATTTTGAAACACAACTTGCCTATTCAAATCGTAGGGGATCCTTCACCACCCAAGGGTGATCCCGTGTTTGAGCTTAAACCTTTACCTGATACGCTCAAATATGCTTATCTTGATAAAAATAAGATATATCATGTTATTATTAGTGCTAACCTTTCAGAGCAGGAAGAAGAGAAATTATTAGAAACTCTGAAGAAGCACCGTGCTGCTATTGGATATAGTCTTGATGATCTTAAGGGCGTTAGCCCCACACTATGCCAGCACAAAATAAAATTGGAGAAAGACGCTAAACCAGTCGCTGATCACCAACAACGATAAAACCCTAAGATGAAAGAAGTGGTAAGAAATGAAATACTAAAGCTTCTGGAGGCAGGTATAATTTATCCTGTTGCTGATAGTCAGTGGGTAAGTCCCGTCCATTGTGTCCCCAAGAAGGGAGGTATTACTGTTGTTCCTAGTGATAAAGACGAATTGATCCCACAAAGAACTATTACAGGTTATAGAATGGTAATTGATTTCCGCAAATTGAATAAAGCTACTAGAAAAGATCATTACCCTCTACCTTTTATCAATCAAATGCTAGAAATATTATCCAAACATACACATTTTTGCTTTCTAGATGGTTAGTCTGGTTTCTCTCAAATACCCATGTCAAAAGAGGATCAGGATAAGACCACTTTTACTTGCCCTTTCGGTACCTTTGCTTATAGATGTATGCCTTTTGGTTTATGTAATGCACCTGCTACCTTTCAAAGATGTATGACTGCTATATTCTCTGACTTTTGTGAAAAGATTGTTGAGGTTTTCATGGATGATTTCTCGGTGTATGGAAGTTCTTTTGATGATTGCTTAAGCAACCTTGATCGGGTTTTGCAGAGATGTGAAGAAACTAATCTTGTATTGAATTGGGAGAAGTGCCCCTTTATGGTTAATGAAGGTATTGTCTTGGGGCATAAGATTTCTGAAAGAGGTATTGAACTTGAGAAAGCTCAAGTTGATGCTATTGAAAAGATGCCGTGTCCCAAGGACATCGAAGGTATTAGAAGTTTCCTTGGTCATGCCAATTTTTATAGGAGGTTCATTAAAGACTTCTCAAAAATTTCTAGGCCTCTGACTAATCTATTACAAAAATATGTTCCTTTTGTCTTTGACGATGATTTCTCAGAAGCATTTGAAATACTTAAGAAAGCCTTGATTTCTACACCTATTGTTCAACCTCCTGATTGGAATTTACCCATTGTAATTATGATGTAGGTGCTGTTCTAGGACAAAGAGTTGATAAGAAATTAAATGTTATCCAATATGCTAGTAAAACTCTAGACAGTGCCCAGAAAAATTATGCTACTACTGAAAAATAATTTTTAGTAGTTGTGTTTGCTTGTGATAAGTTCAGACCTTATATTGTTGATTCCAAAGTAACTGTTCACACTGATCATGCTGCTATTAAATACCTTGTGGAAAATAACGATGCTAAACCTAGACTTATTAGATGGGTTCTCTTGCTACAAGAATTTGCTTTGCATATTATTGATAGAAAGGGAGCTGAGAACCCCGTTGCAGACAACTTGTCTAGGTTAGAAAATGTTCTTGATGACCCACTACCTATTGATGATACCTTTCCTGATGAACAATTAACTGTCATAAATGCTTCTCGTACTGCTCCATGGTATGCTAATTATGCTAATTACATTGTTGCTAAATTTATACCACCTAGTTTCACATACCAGCAAAAGAAAAAGTTCGTCTATGATTTAAGACATTACTTCTAGGATGACCCACACCTTTATAAAGAAGGAGTAGATGGTATTATTAGACGTTGTGTACCTGAGCATGAACAGGAACAGATCCTACGCAAGTGTCACTCCGAGGGATATGGAGGACACCACGCTGGAGATAGAATTGCACATAAGGTATTGCAATCCGGTTTTTATTGGCCTACTCCCTTCAAAGATGCTTGTAAGTTTGTCTTGTCTTGCGATGAATGTCAAAGAATTGGTAATATTAGTAGACATCAAGAAATGCCTATGAACTATTCACTTGTTATTGTACCATTTAATGCTTGGGGCTTTGATTATATGGGACCTTTTCCTTCCTCTAATGGGTATACACATATTTTATTTGTTGTTGATTACGTTACTAAGTGGGTAGAAGTTATTCCAACTAGTAGTGTTGATCATAACACTTCTATTAAGATGCTTAAAGAAGTTATTTTTCCGAGGTTTGGAGTCCCTAGATATTTAATGACTGATGGTGGTTCACATTTTATTCATGGTGCTTTTCGTAAAATGATTGCCAAGTATGATGTTAATCATAGAATTGCATCTCCATTTCATCCACAGTCTAGTGGTCAAGTAGAGGAGTAATAGAGATATTAAATTAATTTTGCAAAAGACTGTTAATAGATCTAGAAAGAATTGGTTGAAGAAACTTGATGATGCATTATGCGCCTATAGAATTGCATATAAAAATCCTATGGGTATGTCTCCATATAAAATGGTTTATGGAAAAGCATGTCACTTACCTCTCGAACTAGAACATAAGGCATGTTGGGCCATTAAAGAGCTCAATTATGATTTCAAACTTGCTAGTGAAAAGAGGCTATTTGACATTAGCTCACTTGATGAATGGAGAACCCAGGCCCATGAGAATGCCAAACTGTTTAAAGAAAAGGTTAAAAGATGGCATGACAAAAGGATACAAAAGCGTGAGTTTAATGTAGGTGATTATATTTTTCTATACAACTCTCGTTTAAGATTTTTTACAAGAAAACTTCTCTCTAAATGGGAAGGTCCATACATTATCGAGGAGGTCTATCGTTCCGGGGCCATAAAAGTCAACAACACCGAAGGCACAAATCCGAAGGTGGTGAACGGTCAAAGAATCAAACATTATATCTCAGGTAATCCCATAAATGTTGAAACCAATGCTAGTGACACCATAACCCCGGAGGAGTACATAAGGGACACTTTCTAGAACGTTTTAGACTCTGAAAAGGAATAGGTATGTGGTACGGTAAGTAAACCAACTCCAAAACAGTTCTAATAGCAATTTTTCTCTGTTTTGGAATATTTTAAAAAATAGGAAATTCAGAAGTAGTCCGTAAAGGACACGAGGCATCGACGAGGGTGGAGGGCGCTCCCTACCCCCTGGGCGCGCCCCCTGCCTCGTGGACACCTTGTGTGTCCTCCGGACTCCGTTCTCTTGCACGATACATCTTTTGGTCGGTAAAAATTCATTATATAATCTCCCAAATGTTTTGACCACCGTACCACGATGAAATCCTCTGTTTTTGTTTTGAGTTGATTCTGCCGCAGATTAGAGCAATATGGCGTCCCCCTCCAACAATGTGTGCGACGATGCTTGGCTAATGAAGATAGAGACGAAGCGAGAAAAAAAAGGTGAAAGCAAGGAAGGTGACAAGATTAAGAAGGTCGCAAAGGAGCAAGTCCCAACAGTAGAAGAAGAAGGCTTGTCTCAACCTTACTACAATCATCTCACCCCAACTGAGATTGAAGCTTTCAAGATGATTGAGCTAGCTCGCATACAAAACAAGTATCTCACACGTGAAAACATTTTGGTTCAAGAGCATATCACCGCACTCAAGGGCATTATCCACAAGTTGGAGGATCTCCTACGCTCGATGTGCGACACCCCGTCATCAACAACTCCATCATCACCACCTCCGAAGAAAGAGATATAAACATATGGGTATGGGCACTCCCCTTGGCAACTGCCAAGCTTGGGGGAGGTGCCCCGGTATCGTATCACCATCACACTTTTATCTTTACCGTTTTCTTTGTTCGATCCTTTTGGTTATATCTTGATCTAGTAGAATAAAGTTTAGTATGATCTAGCTTTGAGTTTTTGTGTTGATCCCTGTCTATGTAATCGAGTCTGTGAGCTATATATAATAAAGATTAGTTCTGAGTCTAGGGCTTTGCTATCTTGCTATGATCTTTAGGGAATAAAAGAAAAATAAAGAATAAAAAGAAACAAAAAGATCATGTTGATTTTATGGAGAGTAATGACTTCACATATAAAGAGTATGATGAATAAAAGTTGTTGAGAGTTGACAAACATAGTTTTGGTCATCACTGCAATTAATAGGAAGTAATAAAGAAAGAGAGGTTTTCACATATAAATATACTATCTTGGACATCTTTTATGATTGTGAGCACTCATTAAAGTATGACATGCTAAAAGGTTGATGTTGGACAAGGAAGACAACGTAATGGGTTATGTTTTCTTATATCCAAAATAAAGTATATTGTCATGGATCATCCAACATGTTGAGCTTGCCTTTCCCCCTCATGCTAGCCAAACTCTTTGCACCAAGTAGAGATACTAATTGTGCTTCCAAACATCCTAACCCCATTTTCCCATGAGAGTCCACCATACCTACCTATGGATTGAGTAAGATCCTTTAAGTAAGTTGTCATTGTTTCAAGAAATAAAAATTTCTCTCTAAATATGTATGATCTATTAGTGTGAAGAAAATAAGCTTTATACGAGCTTTTCATATGTAAGAAATAAAAGCGCCGGACTGCATAATAAAGGTCCCTATCACAAGTGGCAATATAAAGTGATGTTCTTTTGCATTAAGATTTTGTGCATCCAACCATAAAAGCGCATGACAACCTCCGCTTCCCTCTGCGAAGGGCCTATCTTTTATTTTTGTCCTCTACCTTATACAAGAGTCATGGTGATCTTCACCTTTCCTTTTTATACTTTATCTTTTAGCAAGCACTATGTGTTGGAAAGA
>NC_041389.1:665451004-665523422 GCF_002162155.2 Triticum dicoccoides | reverse complement strand
ATAAAGCATTATTGTTGACATTACCCTTGAGGTAAAAGGTTGGTTGGCAAAACTATAAGCCCCTATCTTTCTCCGTGTCCATTTAAAACTTCATACCCATAAATAACGTGTGAGTTTTAGCAATTGTGAAAGACTAAATGATAGTTGAGTATGTGGACTTGCTGAAAAGCTCTTATATTTGACTCTTTCCGATCTTATGATAAATTGCAACTGCTTCAATGACTGAGATTATAGTTTGCTAGTTTTCAATGAAGTTTCTGATCCATACTTGACATCGTGAATAGATTGTTACTTTAAGCATAAGAAATCATATGAAAATATATATGTTGCTTCTCTAAGAATGATCACGATGCCCTCATGTCCGTATTTTATTTTATCGACACCTCTATCTCTAAACATGTGGACATATTTTTTGATATCAGCTTCCGCTTGAGGACAAGCGAGGTCTAAGCATGGGGGAGTTGATACGTCCATTTTGCTTCATGCTTTTATATCGATATTTATTGCAATGTGGGCTGTTACTACACATTATGTCACAATACTTATGCATTTTCTCTCTTATTTTACAAGGTTTACATGAAGAGGGAGAATGCCGGCAGTTGGATTCTGGGCTGGAAAAGGAGAAAAATATTATAGACCTATGCTACACAACTCCAAAAATCCTGAAACTCCACGAAAGTCAGTTTTTGAATATATTAAAAATATTGGGTGAAGAAAACACCAGAGGGGGCCACCCATTGTCCACAAGGGTGGGGGCGCGCCCTACCCCCTGGATGCGCCCCCTGCCTCGTGGGCCACCTGGAAGCCCCCCGATGCCCATCTTCTAGTATAAGGTGTCTTTTCCCCTGGAAAAATCATAAGGGAAGCTTAAGGGACGAAGCGCCGCCGTCTCGAGGCGGAACCTTGGAGGAACCAATCTAGGGCTCTAGCGAAGCTGTTCTGTCAGGGAAACATCCCTCCGGGAGGGGGAAATCATCACCATCGTCATGACAATCGATCCTCTCATCGGGAGGGGGTCAATATCCATCAACATCTTCGCCAGCACCATCTCCTGTCAAACCCCAGTTCATCTCTTGTATCCGATCTTTGTCTCAAAACCTTAGATTGGTATCTGTGGGTTGCTAGTAGTGTTGATTACTCCTTGTAGTTGATGCTAGTTGGTTTATCGGTTGAAGATTATATGTTCAGATCCTTTATGCATATTAATACCCCTCTGATTATGAACATGAATATGATTTGTGAGTAGTTAAGTTTGTTCCTGAGGACATGGCAGAAGTCTTGTTATAAGTAGTCATGTGAATTTGGTATTCGTTCAATATTTTGATGAGATGTATGTTGTATCCCCTCTAGTGGTGTTATGTGAACGTCGACTACATGACACTTCACCATTGTTTGGGCCTAGAGGAAGGCATAGGGAAGTAATAAGTAGATGATGGGTTGCTAGAGTGACGGAAGCTTAAACCCTAGTTTATGCATTGCTTCATAAGGGGCTGATTTGGATCCACATGTTTCATGCTATGGTTAGGTTTACCTTAATTCTTCTTTCGTAGTTGTGGATGCTTGCGGGAGGGGTTAATCATAAGTGGGATGCTTCTCCAAAGAAGGGCAGTACCCAAGCACCGGTCCACCCACATATCAAATTATCAAAGTAACAAACGCGAGTCATATGAGCATGATGAAAACTAGCTTGTCGATAATTCCCATTTGTCCTCGGGAGCGCTTTCCTTTATATAAGAGTTTGTCCAGGCTTGTCCTTTGTAATAAAAAGGATTGGGCCACCTTGCTGCACCTTGTTTACTTTTGTTACTTGTTACCCGTTACGAATTACCTTATCACAAAACTATCTATTACCGATAATTTCAGTGCTTGCAGAGAATATCTTACTGAAAACCGCTTGTCATTTCCTTCTGCTCCTCATTGGGTTCGACACTCTTACTTATCAAAAGGACTATGAGAGATCCCATATACTTGTGGGTCATCAAGGGGCATGCCCCGGAGCCGCGTGCCAGGTGCATGCGCCTGCCACCATGCTTCCACAAGAGTAGGAGGGCCCACCGCAACACCTGGCGGCATTGCTACCCCCCAGGTACCCCGTCCCGTCTAACCCTGACAAAGACGACCGCCAGATCTAGCCCTATGACTTCCGCAGTATGGGGTTTGACCAGTGAATCTTTTTACCAGGTTGTGATAGCCCAACCCATATCTACACCCCCGAACACGGTCTCGGCCCAACCCACCCCAAGATTCCCTTCATGTCGGCCCGACATGGTCGTTTCCCCCCTCCGTGACACGACGGCAGCGACGCCCGTGAGGGGGGGGGGCAGTCGATATGTAATTGATGTATGTTTTTTTACATAATGCACATTTAAGTTAAAATAAATAAAATGGGAAAAAATTAGTACAAATCTATGCCGACGGCAAAGCCGTCAGCCTAGCTACGTCTACGGACCGCCAACACCCTGGATCAATGATGTGGCATGTCTCACAGATTGATGATGTGGCAGAGGCCATGGGCAAAGCCTATGCCGACGGCAAGGCCATCGGCGTACCTACGCCACCCCACGGACCGATGAGGGGCTCGGATCAATGACGTGGCGGTCTCGTGGATCGATGCTGTCGGCATAGCTATGCCGACGGCCCCCGTTAGCCGTCGTCAGCGTAGGCCTCACGTCATCAAACGGTCGTTGCCGCCGGGGAGCCTGGCCCACATGTTTGCCGATGGCTTGATCTATGCCAACAGCCGCCATAGGCATATAGTTCATGATGCCGACGGCGGACCTGTGCCGACGGTCGCCGTCGACATAGAACTATAATATACCGACGGCTTATCTACACCGACGACTTGACTTGAGCCGTCGGGATACCTCCATCTATGCCGACGGGGGCCGTCGGCATACGCAGTTATTCTGGTAGTGGCTATTGGCGATTTTAATGAAGTTATTCATCAGTCAAAACATGATGGAGTTTCTCAGCAAAGCCAAGCTCAAATGGACGGTTTTAGAGAGGCCCTTGATGTGTGCGGTCTTATCGATCTCGGCTACAAGGGAAGAATTTGGAATTTCAAAAAGAAGGTAGCTGATGGATCCTACACTCGGGTGAGGTTAGATCCAGTAGTAGCAAAACCGGCATGGTGTGCGCTTTTTCCGGCTGGTGAAGTGTCGAACTCCACCGCCGCATGCTCAGACCATGGCCCTATTATGATTCAGCTCAAGGGAGAAATTAGTACTGCACGCCCGTCAAGAAACTTCAAATATGAGGTGATATGGGACAGACATCCGGAACTCGAAGGTTTCTTAGAGAAATAATGGAGCAAAAATGATGCATGTGCTTCGGTCCAGGAGATTAGTAGTACTAAACTACATGCTTTATCCAAGAGTTTGTGGGGACGGGACCGCTACACTTTTGGTAATGTCCGTGCTGAAATAAAGAAGCTACACCGAGAGTTAGGCTGGTCACAATGGGCAAGAACATAAGCTAGTAACTTCACACTTCCCTAGACTATGTTACTACCTCCATAGTGGGTAGGAACATCTATGTAGTGTCATGCAACGATGTATTTATTAGGTTATAGACTCATTTTTTCTTGGAATGTGTGATGTTCCGGTAACTTAGGCCGGTCACAGTGGGGAGGAACTTAGGAGTAACATCACACACTTCAATACAACTTTGCTTATGTGGCACGTATTTAATGAAGAGAGAGGTGCTTGTGGTAACTAGCTAAGTTACCGGAACATCACACACTCCAAGAAACAATGAGTCTATAACCTAATAAATACATCGTTGCATGACACTAGATAGATGTTCCTACCCACTATGGAGGTAGTAACATAGTCTAGGGAAGTGTGAAGTTACTAGTTTATGTTCTTGCCCATTGTGACCAGCCTTAGCTAGTTACCACAAGCACCTCTCTCTTCATTAAATACGTGCCACATAAGCAAAGTTGTATTGGAGTGTGTGATGTTACTCCTAAGTTCCTCCCCACTGTGACCAGCCTTAGACGTACTCAAAAACTTCCCAGGAAGAGATGGTCCAAGTAATCGGGAGTTAAAAAATTACAAAGTGCCTCGTCGAACTTTACTGCCATGAGGAGATCCTTATGCAGCATTCGAGGGTGGACTAGCTTACCGACGGGGACAAGGACACACGCTTCTTCCAGCAACGGGCCTCGATCCGTCGACGAAAAAATCTCATCAAGGCTCTGACTAGAGAAGATGGCCACGTGACCGATGACTTACATGAGATGGAAGGTATGGCCAACCAGTTTTATCAGAATCTTTGTACTTCCCAAGGAGTGAATAACATGCAGGAAGTCTTGGACATGGTCCCTAAAAAAATCACTAAGAGCAACTCCAACGGGCTGACCCAAACGGACGACGCGTTTGTCCGCCTTTTGTCTGTTTGGGTCGGCTGCCTGCCCGGCGTCCGTCCAGTTTTGCATTTGGGTCGGCAGTGCACCCGATGCGCCGACCCATTTCATGTCCGCACTCAGCTTTAAAAAAAAGGCCTGGGGCCGTTCATGCCAGCGGCCATGTCTCATGCCGGCAGCATGCCAGCGCCAGCATACAAATGCTGGCTTCAGAAAATATCGCCACAGTTCATGCTGGCGCACTCGTCAGCCGGCCAGCATACATGCCAACACACAAAAAGGGGGGACTTGAGTTCGACCACGCCATCGCAGCCCCGTGGTCATGCCAGCACAGCTGCCGGCATACAAAAAAGATGGCGCTCGCCGCCATAGATCACTCGTTGCCGAACTTGAGCATGTCGTCCTGCATCTTCTCAAACCACGACCTCTTCCTTGGCGACACGGTGTTGAGATCCACATTCATGATCTCCACCCTGGCCATCATGCTGGCGAGAGTCACTTCTTTGGCCTTGGTCTTGGCGTTGGCGACCTCGATCTCGAGCATGTTCGCTTGCTTCTCCGCCTCCATCTCAAGCATCCGTGCTTGCTTCTCCGCCTCCATGTCAAGCCTCCTCCTTTGGATCTCCATGAAGGTGTTCATTTGCTCTTCCCTTTCTTGCCGGCACTTCTCCTACCTTGAGTCCTTCTTGGTGATCATGTCCTCCATGATTGCGATCAAGGCGATCGATGTCGCATCTTGCTTGTCCTCCTTCTTGGAGTTGGTCTTTGATGGAGTCCTGGATTAAGGGGTCCTCTGACGGCCGGACTATTGACATGGGCCAAACTGTTGGGCTATGAAGATACAACACCGAAGACTCTCTCCCTTGTCTGGATGGGACTCTCCTTGGCGTGGAAGGCAAGCTTGGCATCTAGATAATGAAGATTCCTTTCTCTGTAACCGACTCTGTATAACCCTAGTCCCCTCCGGTGTCTATATAAACCGGAGGGCTTAGTCCGTAGAGGGAGAATCATAATCATACATGCTAGACTTCTAGGGTTTAGTCATTATGATCTCTTGGTAGATCAACTCTTGTAATAATCATATTCATCGAGATCAATCAAGCAGGAAGTAGGGTATTACCTCCATAGAGATGGCCCGAACCTGGGTAAACATCATGTCCCCCGCCTCCTGTTACCATCGACCTTAGACGCACAGTTCGGGACCCCCTACCCGAGATCCGCTGGTTTTGACACCGACATTGGTGCTTTCATTGGGAGTTCCACTGCATCGTTACCAAAAGGTTTGATGGCTCCGTCAATCATCCACAACAATGCAGTCCAGGGTGAGGTTTCCTCCCCGGACAGATCTTCGTATTCGGCGGCTTTGCACTGCGGGCCAGCTCGCTTGGCCATCTAGAGCAGATCGATAGCTACGCCCCTGGCCATCAGGTTAGATTTGGAAGCTTGAATTATGTTGCCAATATCCGTGCAGACTTGATCGTCGATGGATTCAAGCCCATAACAGCCGCACCTTGCCACCACGATGAACATGACCTAAATATGTCATCGGACCGTGCCCAGGAGATAGCGCCTGTAACTGTTGTGGCCCTGGATCCGGAGCAGATTGTGTCATCCAAGGACGGGAAGCTCAACCCCGCCGCGGAAGCCACAAACTCATAGGCATTAGAGCCGCACATAGATCCGGCCTCGAGTGGGGCCTGTGTTACCAGAACCTCGGATTCGTCTCCGACCATAGGATCCGAACCGCGTGCATCCGCGCCCATCAAATCTTATCAGGCGTTGATCGTTGAGTTCAGCTTCGCGGACATCTTCTGGCACTCACCTTTAGGCGATGTGCTGAACTCATTAAAAGCCCTCTCCTTATCAGGGGATTCTCAGACGAACTATATTCGGCTTGAATTGGAAGCTGATTTCCGCCTCCCACCCACCACCCACTTCATAGCCACTATCGAAGACTTAACCGACATGATCGATTACGGCTCCAAAGACATCGACGGTATGGACGACGATGCCAGAGAGGAGCAGGCAGAAGAACCACCGCGTACAGGGAGCTGGACGGCCACCTCCTCGTATGATGTATACATGGTGGATACACCTAAACAGAGAACAATGGCGACAATAAAAAGGATCCAGTCAAGGACAAGCTTCCTGAGAAACAGCCAAAGCGCCGACGTCAGCGGCGCCGCTCTAGACCACACCATGGAAAAAACAGCAATACCAGCACAGGAGAAAACACTCTGGACGATGCCGAAGACAACGAAGACCCCGTTGAGCCAACTTCCGAACAGGATGAACGGGAAGATGGGCGAGTCAGCCCTAACGAACAGGCCATTAACGAAGACTCGGAGGACAGTAATTATCTTCCACCCTGTGAGGATGAGGCGAGCCTCGGCGACGAAGACTTTATCATGCCTGAGGAGCCCATCGATAAGGAGCGCTTTAAGCGCCGGCTAATAGCCACTGCAAGGAGTCTGAAAAAGAAGCAGCAGCAGCTTAAAGCCGACCAAGATCTACTCAGTGACAGATGGACTAATGTCCTGGCAGCCGAGGAATACGGCCTCGAGCGCCCAACCAAAAGTTACCCGAAGCGCAAATTGTTTCCCCAATTCGATGACAAGGCGCTGGAGCCCGTCCTACCAGCGCATAAGGCGGCTGACCGACCAGCACGTGGCCGGGTCAAAGCGGCAACTCAAGCCGAACACCAGCCCGCACTACCTTGTTGTAAAAACAGAGACACAACAGCTCGGGGATACACATATGACCTGCGGCATGATCTGGGAAACAGAGCGGGTTAGACCAGATCGATCTACGGATCGCGGGAGCATGCCTCAATGCGCGATGATGGCCATCTGATCGGACGTGACAAATACAACCATGTCTAGGCCGAATAGCGCAGACTAACTCCATCCGAGCTACGTTGCGACTTGGCCCGACATAAAGGTGCTGCACACCCCCTCTGCTTCACTGTTGAAGTAACCCGTGAACATCGAATCATATGATGGGACAACATACCCCGCGGTATGGATCGAGGATTTTCTCCTCCATATTCATATGGCCCACGGTGATGACCTTCACGCTATCAAATACCTCCCGCTGAAACTCAAGGGACCTGCTCGGCATTGGTTGAACAGTTTGCCAGAAAACTCAATTGGCAGCTGGGAGGCCCTAGAAGACGCCTTCCTCGACAACTTCCAGGGTACATATGTCCGACCTCCGGATGCCGATGACTTATGTCACATAGTGCAGTAGCCCGGAGAGTCAGCCAGGAAATTCTAGACTAGATTCGTAACTAAAAAGAACCAGATCGTCGACTGTCCGGATGCCGAAGCCCTAGCGGCCATTAAACATAGCATCTGTGATGAATGGCTCGCCCGGCACCTCGGCCAAGAAAAGCCGAAGTCTATGGCAGGCTTCACGACTCTTATGACCCGCTTCTGTGCGGGCGAGGATAGCTGGCTAGCCAGTAGCAATACCAACACAAGCGAACCTGGCACTTCTGAAGCCAGAAATAGCAACGGCAAGCCCCAATGCAATAGACACGAGCGTCGAAGCACTGGTGACAACACCGAGGACATGGCGGTCAACACCGGATTCAGTGGCTCTAAGTCCGGTCAGCGGAACAAGCCATATAAAAGAAACAATCCGGGCTCGTCCAACTTGGACCGCATCCTCGATCATCCATGTCAAATCCACGGCACCCCTAATAAACCAGCCAATCATACCAACAGAGAGTGTTGGGTTTTTAAACAGGCCAGCAAGTTAAATGCCGAGAATAAGGAGAAGGGGTCACAAAGTGAGGATGATGTCGAGGAGCCCCAACCACCAAACACAGGGGACAGAAGAAGTTTCCCCCAGCCTCCCAAGTTAAAATGGTGAACATGATATATGCTACCCATATCCCCAAGAGGGAGCGCAAGCGCACGCTTAGGGACGTCTATGCGATGGAGCCAGTCGCCCCAAAATTCAACCCATGGTCATCCTGTCCGATCACATTTGATCGAAAGGACCATCCGACCAGTATCCATCATGGCGGTCCAGCCGCACTAGTCCTCGACCCAATCATTGATGGGTTCCATCTTACTCGAGTCCTCATGGACGGTGGCAGCAGGCTGAACCTACTCTATCAGGATACAGTGCGCAAAATGGGTATTGATCCCTCAAGAATCAAGCCCACAAAAACTACCTTTAAAGGAGTCATACCAGGTGTAGAGGCCCGATGTACAGGCTCAATCACACTGGAAGTGGTCTTCGGATCCCTGGATAACTTCCGAAGCGAAGAGTTGATCTTCGACATTGTCCCCTTCTGCAGTGGCTATCGCGCACTACTCGTACGAACCGCATTCTCTCGATTAAATGCGGAGCCACACTACGCTTATCTGAAGCTCAAGATGCCCAGACCACGCGGTGTCATAACAATCAATGGAAACACGGAATGCTCCCACCGTACCGAGGAGCACACCGTTGCCCTCGCAGTAGAAGAACTGAGCGGGCTTTTCAGGCAGAACTTTAATTCGGCGTCCAAACTCCCAGATACTGTCAAATGAGTCCGGACCTCTCTGCAGCCAGAAAGTATAGCTCGTCAAGAGCTTGACTAGCAATTCGGCCTCCGTCCCAGTCCTGGCCAAACGGCGGCACTAGTACCGCGCGTACATAACTACGCACTCAAAATACCATGGGCATGGACGGAGGCACAACTAGATCATGATCCATAATACGGTTCAAACTCCCATGGACCCACATACTTTCACTTTTTATTTTTTATTTTTAGGTTTCTTTTTTTCCAGGCCTTTCCTGGTGGTCTGACTATCGGTCCTATCGAAGGATATACACATACGAAGGCGGGAAGCAGTATGGACGCGTGAGGGAATCTCTAGATGTACTTCTCAATGATCATTCTACCTGTCCTCGGAACTCGCACGGAGCTCCCCCTGGTCTTGGCAGGTTAATCAGCTATATTGTTTATCACACTATTTGTACAAATACGCCTTGACGTATCAATGAAATTACAATAAAAATAGTCTGCGGGCCAATTTATGTGGCATTAACTTGCTTTTTCATTTTATTTCATTATTCTTATCGATTGCACCCGTACACTTTGGTATGCTTTTAATTCTCCAGGGGCTTCAGTACGCCGCATAATACGACAACAAAGTCCGAACACTTTTTTTACAGTATAGTTCGGCACCCCGAACTTATAGCATTATATGCATTGGCTCCGAATCATGTCTTTGGTCAATAGTTGGGTTGCCCGGCTCCTGTGCTTACTACCTTACGTTCCGCTATATCGGCTAGGGTAGTAAAGGGAGAACTACTGCGATTGTGTCTTGGTTATTCCGGATGAGCACCTTAGTAGAGAAAGCCAAAAACTGATTGTCATGATAAGGCATCAGCCGGTCAGCTGTTCGAGAGGTCACAAATCTTTTGCGATTTTTTCTGCGTTATGCGGTGAATCAGTTTGTATCCGATGAGGTGTTTACAGTACCCCAAGTCTGAATACTAGGGGTTGCGCCTAGATTTTTATTGCCAAACTCCTTTGGCAAAGTGAGGGTGATAAAGCCACATAGTCCGATGATACGTCTCCGTTGTATCTACTTTTCCAAACACGTTTGCCCTTGTTTTGGACTCTAACTTGCATGATTTCAATGGAACTAACCCGGACTGACGTTGTTTTCAGCAGAACTGCCATGGTGTTATTTTTGTGCAGAAGTAAAAGTTCTCGGAATGACCTGAAACACCACGGAAGTTATTTTTGGATTTAATAAAAAAATACTGGCGAAAGAATCAAGGCCAGTGGGCCCACACCCTGTCCACGAGGGTGGGGGCGCCCCCCCCCCCTAGGGCGCCCCCCTGCCTCATGGGCCCCCTGGTGCTCCACCAACCTCAACTCCAACTCCATTTATTCACGTTCAGGGAGAAAAAAATCAGAGAGAAAGATTCATCGCGTTTTACGATACGAAGCCGCCGCCAAGCCCTAAAATCTCTCGGGAGGGCTGATCTGGAGTCCGTTCGGGGCTCCGGAGAGGGGAATCCGTCGCCGTCGTCATCATCAACCATCCTCCATCACCAATTTCATGATGCTCACCACCATGCGTGAGTAATTCCATCGTAGGCTTGCTGGACGGTGATGGTTTGGATGAGATTTACCATGTAATCAAGTTAGTTTTGTTAGAGTTTGATCCCTAGTATCCACTATGTTCTGAGATTAATGTTGCTATGACTTTGCTATGCTTAATGCTTGTCACTAGGGCCCGAGTGCCATGATTTCAGATCTGAACCTATTATGTTTTCATGAATATATGCGAGTTCTTGATCCTATCTTGCAAGTCTATAGTCACCTATTATGTGTTATGATCCGACAACCCCGAAGTGACAATAATCGGGATACTTCTCGGTGATGACCGTAGTTTGAGGAGTTCATGTATTCACTAAGTGCTAATGCTTTGGTCCGGTACTCTATTAAAAGGAGGCCTTAATATCCCTTAGTTTCCATTAAGACCACGCTGCCACGGGAGGGTAGGACAAAAGATGTCATGCAAGTTCTTTTCCATAAGCACGTATGACTATATTCGGAACACATGCCTACATTACATTGACGAACTCGAGCTAGTTCTGTGTCATCCTTTGTTATAACTATTACATGAGGAATTACATCCGACATAATTATCCATCACCTATCCAATGCCTACGAGCTTTTCACATATTGTTCTTTGCTCAGTTACCTTGCCGTTGCCACTGTTACAATTACTACAAAACTGCTACTGTTACTTTTGCTACCATTACTGTTACTTCTGCTACTAAATACTTTGCTGCAGATACTAAGTTATCCAGGTGTGGCTGAATTGACAACTCAATTGCTAATACTTGAGAATATTCTTTGGCTCCCCTTGTGTCGAATCAATAAATTTGGGTTGAATACTCTACCATCGAACACTGTTGCGATCCCCTATACTTGTGGGTTATCAAGACTATTTTATGGCACCATTGCCGGGGAGCATAGCTCTATTCTTTGAGTCACTTGGGATTTATATCTGCTGATCACTATGAAGAACTTGAAAGACGAAAGAACTAAGATTTATCCCTCAACTATGAAGGGAGGTAAGGAACTGACGTCTAGCTCTGCACTTGATTCTCCTTCTATTATGAGTAAATTTGCGACACCTAAACTTGCTTCTGCTATTAATTCTGATATGTCGCATGTTATTGATGATGCCACTTCTGCTATGCATGATACTTATATGAAACTTCTTCTATGCTTGATACTATTGTGCCATTAGGTGAATTTCTTGATGAACAACTTGCTAGGGCTAGGGAGAATGAAATTATTGAAACTGATATTATTGATGATAGTGATGATGAACCTTGTCCCCCTAAATATGAATTGCCTTTTGTTCCTGAGGGTTATGTTATGGATGAAGAAACTGCTAGAGATTTTTCTTGCTTGCAAGGATAGATCAGATCTTAAGAAATTATTAGCTAAGCTGAACAAAAGTCTCTGAATGCTAGAATGAAACATGACCCAGCTTTTGCTTCTTCACCTATCTTTGTTATTGATAAGGATTATGATCTCTTTGTTGATCCTGAGATAATTACTTTGGTTGAATCTGATCCTCTTTATGGCAATGAATCTGAAACTGTAGTGGCACATCTTACTAAGTTAAATGATATAGCCACCCTGTTTACTAATGATGAGAAATCTCGCTACTACTATATTCTTAAAAAATTTCCTTTCTCATTAAAGGGTGATGCTAAAACATGGTTTAATTCTCTTGATCCTGGTTGTGTGCGTAGTCCCAAGGGTATGATTTACTATTTCTCTGCTAAATATTTCCCAGCTCATAAGAAACAAGGTGCCTTAAGGGACATATATAATTTTGTGCAAATCGAAGAAGAGAGTCTCCCACAAGCTTGGGGGAGGCTTCTCCGATTACTTAATGATTTGCCTGATCATCCTCTTAAGAAAAATGAAATACTTGATATCTTTTATAATGGACTAACCGATGCTTCCAAGGACCACTTGGATAGTTGTGTTGGTTGTGTTTTCAGGGAAAGGACAGTTGACCAAGCTGAATTGTTATTGAATAATATGTTGACAAATGAAAATAATTCGACACTTCCTGAACTAGCTCCTAAGCCAACTCCGAAGAAAAGAGGTATTCTATTTCTCAGTCCTGAAGATATGCAAGAGGCAAAGAAATCTATGAAAGAGAAATGTATTAAAGCTGAAGATGTTAAGAAATTTACCTCCTGTCCAAGTAATACATGGCCTTAATATACCACTGATTAAAGAAATGCACGGTCTTGATAACCCGATAGAGGTAGTGAAGGTAAACTCTCTTTATAGATATGATAAGGTTGAAATCCCGTCTACTAAGTTTGCCAGCCAATGCTTGGATGAAGTTGATGACTTTACGGCTAAACAAGAAAATTTCAATGCTTATGTTAGTAGACAACTGAAAAGTAATGCTAATATGATTGGACGCTTGAGTGATTATATGTCTAGAGTTAAGGGTGAATTTAAACTCACTAGTAAACATGCTTCAATGGTTACCACTCAAGTAGAACAAGTGCTTAAGGCTCAGAATGAATTGCTCAATGAATTAAATGATAAGAGAAATGATAATGTTGTTAGAGTTATGACTAGAGGTGATAGAATGACTCGGGAACCTTTGTATCCTGAGGGCCACCCTAAGAGAATTGAGAAAGATTCTCAGGGAAATAATGCTGATGCACCTGGTCCCTCTAAAACGAAGAAAAAGAAAGGTGATATGACTTTGCATGCTTCTAATGAACCTGTTGTAGACACACCTGAGAATCCAAATGATATTTCTATCTCTGATGCTGAAACACAATCTGATGATGAACATGACCCAAGTGATAATGCTAATAATTATGTTCATGTAGATGCTCAACCTAGCAATAACAACGATGTAGAAATTGAACCTGTTGTTGATCTTGATAACCCACAATCAAAGAATCAATGTTATGATAAGAGAGACTTCGTTGCTAGGAAGCTTGGTAAAGAAAGAGATCCATGGGTTCAGAAACCCATGCCATTCCCTCCTAAACCATCCAAGAAAAAGGATGATGAGGATTTCAAGCGCTTTGCTGAAATGATTAGACCTATCTTTTTGCGTATGTGTTTGACTGATATGCTTAAGACGAACCCTTATGCTAAGTACATGAAAGATATTATTACAAATAAAAGAAAGATACCAGAAGCTGAAATTTCCACCATGCTTGCTAACTATACTTTTAAGGGTGGAATACCTAAGAAACTTGGAGATCCAGGAGTGCCAACTATACCGTGCTCAACTGCTATACCTGTCGGTATTTGTGAGGACGTGCCTGTTGTTGTTGCAAATGTTACTATCTTAACAGACTTTGTCATTCTTGATATTCCCGAGGACGAAAATATGTCGATTATCCTTGGTAGACCCTTTTTGAATACTACAGGTGTTGTTATTGATTGCAACAAAGGAAATGTCACCTTTCATGTTAATGGTAATGAGCATACGATACACTTTCCGAGGAAACAACCTCAAGTTCACAGTATAAATTCTATTAGAAAAATTCCATCAATTATTATTGGAGGTTTTGAATTTCCTCTTCCTACTGCAAAGAAGAAGTATGATATTCTTATTATTGGGGATGTTCATATCCCCGTTGAGGTAACCTAGTGTCATTTCGAAATTTCTCCGGTTTCATGCGATTCGGAATGAGTTTGTTAACAAGACTTGATCAACCTTGTTAGTGGATTCCTTTTGATGAGCATGAGATGGATGAAGTTAGAAGACACAACTCTCTGTTCCCTTCTTTTACTTCCTGTTACTTAGAATAAATAAAGTAAAAATAGTATATTATGTCTATTTTCTGAATTATCCATGCAGTAAAAAATATCCTGAAAATAAAAGTTCTCCAAATGCCTTGCAAATTTAATATGATTTTTTCTGGAATATTTGAGAATATCTGGCACTGAGAACACACCAGAGGGAGACAGCACCTGGCCACGAGGGTCCAGAGCGCCACCCCCCTAGGGCGCGCCCCCTACCTCGTGGGTTCCTGGTGGCCCTCCTCCACTTATTCCTGCACCCATGCTCTTCTTCTTCCTTCCAAAAAAATCACCAACCAGCTCAAGCATGAGTTATAGCTCATTTTGCTGCCATTTTCGATCTCCTTGCTCAAAGCTCCATTCACAAAACTGCTCTGGGGGATTGTTCCTTGGTATTTGACTCCTCCAATGGTCCAATTAGTTTAGTGCTTTATTCATTGCAAATTCTTGCTGCTAAGGTGACCATGTTCTTAAGCTTGCATGTCAAATTTATTTGGTCCCAAGTAGTTCGAATGCATTATATGGCCTCTAGACACTTGTGGGAGTAGTTGCTATCAATTTTATTGAGTTTGGTTTACTTTTTTTTTGAGTTACTAAAAAATTTAGAAATTTTCAGAAAATAATAAGGAGATTCTTGAGGGGCTCTTCTAGCCAAAGCTCAAAGGATAAACAAAGAAAGGAGAATAAAAATCCCAAGTATAATCTTCCTTGCATTGCGGAGGTTCGGCCGTGTGAATGACCTTGTGATGAGTTCTTGAGAGCAGCCGGGATTTATGATGATTTCTATTCTTTGGTTGAGAATGCGGGCCTCATCGACTTCCTCCATGACCAGCTCGAACAGTATCTCTTACTCGCCAATACTTTTGTGCAAAATTTCCACTTTCATGCTAAGAAATCACCACCTTCAGTGGAGTTTCATTTATATGATGAGGCACGTATCTCATCTTGCCGAAGGCCATTTATTCATACCGAGGCCAGACATCAGCCCAGAGCCTGAGCCGGAACCACCACTTGACCCTTATCGACAGTCCTTTTATCAATGGGATCCGGAGGAGATTGCCAGCCAGTGGCACTCAGATGACACTCCTCAGTACACCGGAGAGAGTATCTCCCATCCATGGGCATAGACCAACTTAGGCCAAAAGCCTAAGCTTGGGGGAGTACGTATTTCTCACAGACATTACATTCATGTTCACACACTCATTCTAGTTGTCGGTGCTCATACTTTTTCATTATACTATCCATGCTAGTTTATTTGTTTTTCCTTGCTTTCTTCTTGTGTGTTTGAATAACCTTAAGAAAAAAAATTAGTAATAGCTTTTAGCTAGTTTATTTTCCATGCTTGTAGTATTAATTAAAAAGAAAACTCAAAAAGATATCTCGTTCTTCTTTTGCTTGTTGGGAGCTTTCCTGTGTAAATAGTTTTATTTCTTTTCTCTTCTTCAGGGTTTGAAAGGAGAAGACCTTGATGAAATTGTTGAGTGGCTCTTTTATGCATAATTGATTGATTTGACCAAGAGCCCATATTACTTGTCTTCTCCCTTGTATTGAATGCTTGCAGATTTTAGCTTAGTCCAATGCACATGCACTATTATTATCATCCACACCGTTCGGTCGTGCAAGTGAAAGGAAATAATGATGATATATGATGAAATGATTGAGATAAGAGGAGCTGGTATGAACTTGACCTATCTTGTTTTTGTAAATATCATTAGTTCATCGTTCCTGATTCAGCCTATTATGAATAAGCATGTTTGCAATGACAAGTAGAGATTATAGTTGCTTATGTCATGCTTAATTAGCTAGGAGTCTATAATGGTTTACCTTGCATGCCAACATGCTATTAAAATGGTTGTGATGTGGTAAGATGGGGTGGTATCTTCCTTTGAATGATTCGAGTGACTTGACTTGGCACATGTTCACGCATGTAGTTGAAACAAAATCAACATATCCTTCACGATATTTATGTTCATGGTGGATTATATCCTACTCATGCTTGCACTCAGTGTCTATTAATTTTAATGCATGTTCATGACTGTTGTCGCTCTCTAGTTGGTCGCTTTCCAATCTTTTTCTAGCCTTCACTCGTACTAAGTGTGAATACTGCTTGTGCATCCACTTCCATAAACCCCAAAGTTATTCCATATGAGTCCATCATACCTTCCTATATGCGGTATCTACCTGCCGTTCCAAGTAAATTTGTATGTGCCAAACTCTAAACCTTCAAATGAAATTCTGTTTTGTATGCTCGAACAGCTCATGTATCAACTAGGGTTGTCTGTATCTTCCATGCTAGGCGAGTTATTCTCAAGAGGAGTGGACTCTGCTCCTCACTTACGAGAGAATGGCTGGTCACCGGGATGCCCAGTCCCTTGCTCAAATCAAATCAAAATAATTGCAAACAAAACTCCCCCAGGATTGTTGTTAGTTGGAGGCACCCATTATTTCGGGCAAGCCATGGATCGATGCTTGTTGGTGGAGGGGGAGTATAAACTTTACCATTCTGTTTGGGAACCGCCTATAATGTGTGTAGCATGGAAGATATCGAGATCTCTTGGTTGTTATGTTCACAATGAAAGTATACCAACCAAAATATTATTATCTCTGTTTTAAAAATCAAGATCTGGCACCTCTACAAATCCCTGCTTCCCTCTGTGAAGGGCCTATCTATTTACTTTTATGTTGAGTCATCACCCTCTTATTTAAAAGCACCAGTTGGAGAGCACCTCTGTCATTTGCTTGCATTACTATTAGTTTATATTGGGTATGACTATGACTGGATCTCTTTTACCATGAATTACAATGTTTAGTTAGTCCTTGATCTTTAAAGGTGCTCTGCATTTATGTTTTGCGGTCTCATAAATGGCTAGCAAGATACCCTCTTGTTATATCATATTATAATTCTTTTGAGAAAGTGTTGTTACCCGAGTTTTATTATTATTGCTCCCTAGTTGATTATGCCATTGATATGAGAGTAAACATGAGACCTAAGTGTTATTGTGAATATGGTTAGTTCTTAATCTTTGCTGAAAACTTGAATGCTGGCTTTACATATTTACAACAACAACAGCAAACAGAGTTTGTAAAAGTTTTCTTTATCACTTTTAGTTTGTCAACTGAATTTCTTGAGGACAAGCAAAGGTTTAAGCTTGGGGGAGTTCTTACATCTCCGTCGTATCTACTTTTCCAAACACTGTTGCCCTTGTTTTGGACTCTAACTTGCATGCTTTGAATGGAACTAACCCGAACTGACGCTGTTTTCAGCAGAACTGCCATGGTGTTATTTTTGTGCGGAAATAAAAGTTCTCAGAATGACCTGAAACTCCACGGAAGTTATTTTTGGATTTAATAACAAATACTGGCGAAATAATCAAGGCCAGGGGGCCCACACCCTGTCCATGAGGGTGGGGGCGCACCCCCCCCTAGGGCGCGCCCCCTGCCTCATGGGCCCCCTGTTGCTCCACCCACCTCAACTCCAACTCCATATATTCACGTTCGGAGAGAAAAAAATCAGAGAGGAAGATTCATCGCGTTTTACGATACGGAGCCGCCGCCAAGCCCTAAACTCTCACATGAGGGCTGATCTGGAGTCCATTCGGGGCTCCGGAGAGGGGAATCCGTCACCGTCGTCATCATCAACCATCCTCCATCACCAATTTCATGATGCTCACCGCCATGCGTAAGTAATTCCATCGTAGGCTTGCTGGACGGTGATGGGTTGGATGAGATTTACCATGTAATCAAGTTAGTTTTGTTAGGGTTTGATCCCTAGTATCCACTATGTTCTGAGATTGATGTTGCTATGATTTTGCTATGATTAATGCTTGTCACTAGGGCCCGAGTGCCATGATTTCAGATCTGAACCTATTATGTTTTCATGAATATATGCGAGTTCTTGATTCTAACTTGCAAGTCTATAGTCACCTACTATGTGTTATGATCCGACAACCCCGAAGTGACAATAATCGGGATACTTCTCGGTGATGACCGTAGTTTGAGGAGTTCATGTATTCACTAAGTGCTAATGCTTTGGTTCGGTACTCTATTAAAAGGAGGCCTTAACATCCCTTAGTTTCCATTAGGACCCCGCTGCCACGGGAGGGTAGGACAAAAGATGTCATGCAAGTTCTTTTCCATAAGCACGTATGACTATGTTCGGAATACATGCCTACATTACATTGATGAACTGGAGCTAGTTCTGTGTCACCCTATGTTATAACTATTACATGAGGAATCACATCCGACATAATTATCCATCACCTATCCAATGCCTACGAGCTTTTCACATATTGTTCTTTGCTCAATTACCTTGCCGTTGCCACTGTTACAATTACTACAAAACTGCTACTGTTACTTTTGCTACCGTTACTGTTTCTTCCATACTACTTTGCTACTAAATACTTTGCTGCAGATACTAAGTTATCTAGGTGTGGCTGAATTGACAAGTCAACTGCTAATACTTGAGAATATTCTTTGGCTCCCCTTGTGTCAAATCAATAAATTTGGGTTGAATACTCTACCCTCGAAAACTATTGCGATCCCCTATACTTGTGGGTTATCATCCGATTGCCTGGTTTGTTGAGCTAAACACCTCCTTTAAGGACCAAACTCTAGAGTAAAGAGTGTTTAGATTCATCCCGAACACCCCCATACTTCCTACATAGGGGCTAAAGTCGACGACTGGCCAACTCTCAGATTTAACAAAACGGCCGCACAGGAGGTAAAATTTTAAAGTAACAGGCAATATATTACATAACAATTCCGTTTCATAGTACAGGACAGGATAACATGAAAGTATTCTCTCAAAGATAATGTCCTTCGTATATTGCTCCGCTACAATGCGGGATCCCTCCAGGACATTGTCAAAATACAGCTCGGGCATGTGGTGCTCCTTGCCCGCGGGCAGTCCCTCGGTTACAAGCTTGACGGCGTCCATCTTCATCCAATGCATCTTGACTCAGGCGAAGGCCATTCGCACGCCTTCGACGCAGACCGACCGCTTGATAGCATCAAGCCGAGGGCAGGCTCTGACCAGTCGCTTCACGAGCCCGGAGTAGCTGCTGGGTATGGCTTCGACAGGCCATAGCCAGATTACTAAATCCTTCATGGCTAGTTCAGCCACCCTATGCAATTAGACCAGCTGTTTTAGTTGATTGCTAAAGGGCACCGGATGATCTAGCGCAAGGTATTGCGAAAAAGACATCTTCTCCGTGGAGCTCCCCTCTTCGGCTCGGAAGAATTCCGCAGCGTCTGAAATGTTGCACGGTAGATCAGCAAACGCCCCTGGAGAACTCCAAATCCGGGTCAGTAAGAGGAACCTTTTCTTCACATATTTGCTCTACATAATAAAGGCCTTACCCGCCGCGATTTTTCTGGCCTCCTGGACTTCTTGGAGGGTGCCCTGGGCTTTAACCCGGGCATCAAGTGCGCTTTGGCGAGCCTTGGTTAGTTCGTTCTCTTCATCCGCATTGTTGCGCTCCAAGGACTCGCATTTCTTCACGGTGTCCCGGAGCTCCTGATGGACCTCCACGACCTTGGCCTCATGCTTTTCACGGGAGGCCTTTTCCTTGGCCGCTCTCTCTTCGGCCTCGGCCAGCGCCTTCTTGAGGGTCTCTATCGGTGTCAAAACCGGCAGATCTCGGGTAGGGGGTCTCGAGCTATGTGTCTAAGGTTGATGGTAACAGGAGGCGGGGGACACGTTGTTTACCCAGGTTCAGGCCTCTCTATCAAGGTAATACCCTACTTCCTGCTATATTGATCTTGATGATATGAGTATTACAAGAGTTGATCTACCACGAGATCGTAATGGCTAAACCCTAGAAGTCTAGCCTACAAGGATTATGATTGAGTATGTCTATGCCTCTATGGACTAAGCCCTCCGGTTTATATAGGCACTGGAGGGGACTAGGGTTTTAGAAAGTCAGATACAGAGAAAGGAATCTACATATTCGGTCGCCAAGCTTGACTTCCACGCCAAGGAGAGTCCCATCTAGACACGGGAGAGAGTCTTTAGTCTTGTATCTTCATAGCCTAACAGTCCGGCCAACATCAATAGTCCGGCTGTCCGAGGACCCCTTAATCCGGGACTCCCTGAGTAGCCCCCGAACCAGGCTTCAATGACAAGGTGTCCGACGTGCAGATTGTCTTCGTCATTGCATGGCGGGTTCCTCCTCCGATTTCTTCAAAGTACCTGATTAAAAGAGTAGTATTTAGCATTCCATTAATCGCCGCGCTCATCGGCTTCTGCAACATTGTATCTTCAGCTTCCACGTGTTGAGCGAATATGAGAGGTCAGGTCACTTTTGCACATACCACCATGTTCATGTAAGAAAGGCGTCTATAAAAGAGACTGGGATTTCCAGATCCATTCCACACCAAGCGAAAGATCCTCGGAGCTCACTGGGAGAAACCATTCCACCATGGCCAGTATTCCCAGTTCTTCCTCTCGTCCCCAAGGCCTCGAAAAAGGCAATTGAGAGAGGTGCTCAGTATCCTATAGTCAGCTAGAGAAGCTACAGACACAAAGATTTCTTCCCCCCACAGATCTGGCTCCCATTTGAGCTGGATTGATTCCTCTCAACGACGGGGCTCAAGCGGAGAACTTCCCCAACCCATCCAGGGGGAAGCGGGTGTGCTTTGTTCCCTATTTGTTGAGAGGTGTGGGATTTCCAATCCATCCATTCCACCGAGGCCTCCTGGAGTATTACGGCCTCCAACTGCACAGTTTCACTCCTGCCTCCATCCTGCATATTGCCGGTTATGTCGCCCTTTGCAAGTTGTTCCTGGGCTGTGAAGCCCACTTTGAATTGTGGAGGAAGCTGTTCTGCCTCGTCCCTCATAACTAGGAGGGATCAATATTTGAAGTAGGCTGAGCTGAAGTGTGGCGCGTTGCCGAGACCGGATACCCGTCCGACACGCCGAAGAAGGCATCCAAAGAGTGGCCTTCCAAATGGTTTTATATTGAGGGCATCGCTCTTCCTGACCCAGTCAGAATGGGTCTTCCTGAATTTTCAAGAGCTCCATTGAAGAAGCATCACAACTGGCACCCTCAGAGCCTCAAGGAGGAAGATAGTGCGGAAGTCCGTCAATTGATGAGCAAGATAAGGACGCTCGTCATTCCGGTCTATCCATAGTTGAGGTAATGGCGACTTCATAGCATGAGGGGTTTATCCACTTCAATATAGAAGGTTTCCCATGTGGCACTCCAATGGGGAAGATGACGGCTCCCGTTGCGGTCGGAAGGGCCCGGACACTTCTGCCGCTCTGACCAAAATATTGGCCAAATTATACGAGGGAGAGAAAGAGGAATTTGCTCGCATTATGCGCCGGGATGGATTTTCCATGTACAACCCTCCTAGCTGGGTAAGTTCTAATGCCACTACCCTTCTCATTCTGCTCCCAAAGTTGCTTCCCAAGGACAATAATCTGTCCATTTGCAACAGGAATGGCGAAAAATCACCAAGGAGCTCAAGAGCCCTGCTCCATAGCCAGAGGACCATAACCGGGACCTCGACCCTGGATTCAAAGAGGATCCGGATATATAAGTCGAGCTCGAGGGGTGTTTTACTAGGCGAGCCATGATGGCACGGAAGTGGCTATTATCGCCGACTATCCCAATCTTCTTCCGGCCTCACACGTAAGTAACCAGGAGTCATTTATTCAAGAAGAACCCTCTTGTTATGCCTCACCCACCGCACTGTCTCGTGCTCTGAAGGGGAGGCATTCGGCGCGCCATGCTGAATCTGAGGCGACTTACAAGAGAGCGGCACCCACACCGAGCAAGCCTTCGAAGAGGAAGGTGAATACGACCGAGCCTTTCTCAAAGAGGTACGATTTTGTTAAAACATGCTCCTTGGCTATCACATTGAAGTGTGACACTGTTCGTGGTGTCTTGTCAGGGAAATCATCCGCCTTACTAAGTCAGGGGATCCTGCAAGTCATGCCTCCACCAGCCGGATTCTAAATCATGTCCTTAGGACAGAGGATGGCGCGGGAGTGACGCCGGATTGTCCTTTAGCAGAGAAGTCGGATGATGTATCCGTTACAAACTCTTAAGTAGAAAGTGCCATGAATCATCAGCACCGGTGAGAAACTCTTCGAGATCACGACTTTTCAAATGAGGCGTTCAACACCTTCAGCTCGGCTAATGCGTACATCCGAGCTGCTCGAGATGGGATTACAAGGGCCACCGATCGGTATTTGAAAGATGTACGAGTAAGTACACATTTGTTTAAGTCTGGTAATTATATATACCAGTAGCCCCGAGACTTGCAGCAGTTGGTACAACTGATTTAAGGATCATTATGTAACCAGGTGCTCATAGAGAAGAACAATCTGTTGTCTCAAGAGCTAGAACAACGTTGGACCCAGCTTGCTGCCGCAACTGCCGAACTGGAGGAATCCAAGAAGGGCTCAACTGGTAATGTGCCCCTCTATCGAGAAAATAATAATTATATATACTAGTAACGCTAACACAGTTGCATATCTCATGATAGTATCGTCAGATAATCCGGGAGAAGTACCGTAAGTAGTGCAAGCGGGCGCACAAAAGACTGAAAGGCAGCTCGCCGCTGGCGAGCGTATACTTACAAGGGTCAGGGAGGAGAAAAACAAACTCTAGGATTCCAATACTCAGCTGGGCGAAGAATTGAAAGATGTACGGGCCCAGCTGGCTGACTCCGTGAAGGAAAATAAGAGGTTACGATGCAACATTTTTAGTATGTATTCCAGCTTACCTCTGCATAATTCAGCGAGGGAAGGGACTGACAGAGTTATGTCTGTAGGTATGCTGACTGGCCATCCCGAAGAGGAGATTGTAGGATCGAAAGTATGTCTAGAGGGGGGGTGATTAGACTACTTGACCAATTAAAAACTTATCCTTTTCCCAATTTTAGTCTTTGGCAGATTTTAGCTATCTTAGCACAAGTCAAGCAATCTTCACAAAATTCAAGCAAGCATGCAAAGAGTATATGATCAGCGGAAAGTAAAGCATGCAACTTGCAAGAATGTAAAGGGGAAGGGTTTGGAGAATTCAAACGCAATTGGAGACACGGATGTTTTTGTCGTGGTTCCGATAGGTTGTGCTATCGTACATCCATGTTGATGGAGACTTCAACCCACGAAGGGTAACGGTTGCACGAGTCCACGGAGGGCTCCACCCAAGAAGGGTCCACGAAGAAGCAACCTTGTCTATCCCACCATGGCCGTCGCCCACGAAGGACTTGCCTCACTAGCGGTAGATCTTCACAAAGTAGGCGATCTCCTTGCCCTTACAAACTCCTTGGTTCAACTACACAATCTTGTCAGAGGCTCCCAAGTGACACCTAGCCAATCTAGGAGACACCACTCTCCAAGAAGTAACAAATGGTGTGTTGATGATGAACTCCTTGCTCTTGTGCTTCAAATGATAGTCTCCCCAACACTTAACTCTCTCTCACAGGATTTGGATTTGGTGGAAACAAGATTTGAGTGGAAAGCAAATTGGGGAAGGCTAGAGATCAAGATTCATATGGTAGGAATGGAATATCTTGGCCTCAACACATGAGTAGGCGGTTCTCTCTCAGAAATGATGAGTTGGAAGTGTAGGTTTGTTCTGATGGCTCTCTCCACGAATGAAGAGGAGGTGGAGGGGTATATATAGCCTCCACACAAAATCTAACTGTTACACACAATTTACCAATCTCGGTGGGACCGAATCAACAAACTCGGTCAAACCGATTTAGTAAACCTAGTGACCGTTAGGATTTTCGGTGGGACCGAGATGCAACTCGGTACGACCGATATGGTTAGGGTTAGGGCATAACGTAATCTCGGTGAGACCGATTACACAAACTCGGTGAGACTGATTTTGGTAATAAGCTAACCAGAGAGTTGGTCAGGTAAACTCGGTGGGACCGGTTCGCTCTTTTCTGTTGGACCGAAATGTTACGAAAAGGAAACAGAGAGTTTACATTGCACTCTCGGTGGGACCGATCGCTCATCTCGGTGGTACCGAAACGTTACGAAGGGAAACAGAGAGATTACAATCCCATCTTGATGAGACCGAGATCCCTATCGGTAAGACCGATTTGCCTAGGGTTTGTGGCAGTGGCTATGACATCTGAACTCGCTGGCGCCGGATAGAAAGAATTGGTGGGGCCGAGTTTGACTTTTGGTTTGGGTCATATGTGGATATGAGAAAGTAGTTGAGGGTTTTTGGAGCATATCACTAAGCATTGTGGAGCAAGAAACTAATTAAACAACACCTCATCCCTCCTTGATAGTATTGGCTTTTCCTATAGACTCAATGTGATCTTGGATCACTAAAATGTAAAATGTAGAGTCTTGAGCTTTTGAGCTGGAGCCAATCCTTTTATCCTTAGAATTTTGAGGGATCCACTTTCCTCATCCATGCCATGCCATTCATTGAGCTTTCCTGAAATATTTGTCTTGGAATAGTATTAGTTCAATGTGTTATATGTTGTTAGGAATTACCAAAACCACCTAGGGATAGTTGCACTTTCAATCTCCCCCTTTTTGGTAATTGATGACAACATATAGATCAAAGCTTCGACAAATGATAATAAGATTGAAAAACATTGTCGCTTTGAGAAGTATGTGACATGTGAGAGCTCCCCCTAAATTTGTGCATATTTTAAGATTTGCTTTGGACTGCAAATGCACATAGAGTTAGGTTCATGAGTAACTCTCCCATGTCACATACACCTTGATGGAGCGCTCAAAATGATAATATTTAAAATACATGCACTCATCACCAAGCAAAGTGAATGATCATATAGAGATAGAAAGGAATAATGTCATTCAACAAGCATTAAGGTAGCATATGATCAAACACATGATCATCATTGTATCACACAGGCAATAAAGTAGTATCTCAAGCAAGCGAAAGCAAATAAAGTTCAACCACAAAGACAAGAGAGAACAAAAGCAAACTCTCTCTCTCTCTCTCTCTCTCTCTCAGCCTATGATCTATACATTTTCCCCCTTTGGCAACAAGTTACCAAAAAGTTCCTAGAAAATGCATAGTACTAAACGACTCTTAGGCTTGATCTTCAGGTGGTGGTGTAGAGATGGCTCCTTGAACGAAGACTTCAGTTGATGTGGATGGAGCTGGAGGAGTAGATGCTGGAGCTGGTGGCACTGAAGCTGTAGCAGGTGCAGATGAAGTGGCTCTGGTGTCTGTCACTAGCACTGCTACTGATCTCTAAGCTCTAGGCACTCTGGCAAATGCATCAGTGGTTGTATTCCCCTTCCTCTCCTGCATATCATCTTGGAGTTGCTCCACAACAGACTGGATCTCAGTTACCTTCACATCCATGTCATAGAACTTTTGTTCCATGATTCTTTCCAGGCTCTCCTGGTTTTGAGTTAGAGTGGCCAACCCTTTCTCAATCCTCAAAGTTGATGCTATCAAGCAACCAAGCTGGTCCTGCTTGCTCTTCAGAAAGTACTCAGATGCCTCTTCAATAGTTGGCATCTTGGCAGCCTTCTCTATTTTTGCCTTCTCCTTCTTAGCTTGTGCTTGCACTGAAGATGGTTCATTCTCATTCATCACTACTTGGTTCTCCTCAAAGTCTGGATAGATAGGCATGTGTTCCTTGTCAAACAGATAAGTGCCAGTTCCCATCTTAGAGTTTATCAGCTCCTGGATCTATGGGGCATACCCACAACTTCTCTTCTGGTCTGCAGTTGTCCTCTTGATTGTCTCAACAATGAGGCTCATGACCTTGAACTTTTGAGGCACATCAAACAAGTGTAGTAGATTAATAGCATGGCCTCTGATCATGTTGTGATCACCTGACTTGGGAAAGAGAGTGTGCCTGAGGATCCAGTTGATCGTTGGCAGTCCTGACATAAGGAAATGGTCAGACCCAAACTTGTGAGTCTCAAGAGCATCATTTGGAATCTCCTTGTACATGTGTGCCATTGAGTTGTGATCCATTTTCTTCTTGGCATAGACATCTAAGTATCCTTCTTTCTCCTTTGGTGCATTGATCAGATTGGCCCATTCTTCAATTGTGGACTGGTACCTTGTACCTTCAGACATCCAAACTATTCTTCCATCTGGATAAAAGTGAGCTGTGGAGTAGAATTGCATTATGAGCTCATCATTCCACTTTGTGAACTTTTGCCCAACAAAGTCATCAACTCCACATCCCTTAAAGCTGTCAAATACTCCTGGGTAGTGTTCCTCATTCTCCTTGATGTACTTCCAGTGGACCCATCCCATATCACACACTATTGGTTTCTTGTCCACCAACACAGTCTCATAGAAGTCCTGATGTTCCTTTGTATGGAACCTGTAGTCAACAGCAGTCCTTCTCCTAATTGCATAAGGATCAGACAACCTCCACTGTCTGAGTCCTGCATCCTTCCTCAGCTTCATGTTCTTAGCCACAGGATGAGCATCATTGTGGTCAGGAATCTTAGGTTTCAGCTTTCTCAGAACTTGTCCTTCATCTTCTTCTTCTTCTTCAGCAACTTCAGGTACTGGGGCCTTGTTCTTCTCAGCAGCTGGTATGTTCCTAGTATTCCTCTTAAGTGCAATCTTGGGCTTGGAGGCAGCTTTGGGTGCTTCTTTGGGCTTTGATGATGCATCCCCTCACATAATAGCATCACCCATAAGCTTTTGAGCCTTGGGTGCTGGAGCAGCAACCTCTTCTTCCTCTTCCTCTTCTTCCCTTCTGCAGCCGCCTCTTTGGGATCAGATTTCTCAGGTTCTTGAGTTGATGCTCTAACTTTTGAGCATAGGTGTCCTCTTGGCAGGGACCTTCCTATTTGGTCCTGGCTTGGTCGCTGTAGTTGTGCCATATTCCTTCTTGAGCACTCTCCTGGAGGTGGCCTCATCCTCTTCTGCCACATAGTCTTCATCCTCAGAGTCTGAGGTTCTGTTCTTTCTGGCCCTTGTGGCAGCTATGGGTAAGTTGCTTGGGGTGCTCCTGCTGCCCTCATCTAAGGAACTAGAGGGACTAGTGCCCTCACTCATATGAATCTGCTCCTCTAGCTGGTTCTGGCTGTCACTTTGGTCAGACAAGCTGCAAACACTGACTGCTGACCCTGTGAGTAGATATAGATGAGATAGAATGGATGAGAGGTTTTTGCAAAAGAATGATTCAAAAACTTAGTTTTAGTTTCCCACAGAAAGCATTTCGGATCAACCGATTTGCAAACTCGGTGATACCGAAGTAGCTTTTGGAACCTAAACTAGTGAACTCGGTCAGACCGAGTCACAGTTTGGTGGCACCGAGACTGCTAGGGTTTCACAAAGTCCTAAACTCGGTCACACCGATTTGCAATTCTCGGTCATACCGATAATCACTTGTGCAATGGCCTCAGCCGAATCGGTGGAACCGAGTTCTACAACTCGGTGGGTCCGAGATGGTTTCGGTGGAAACCTAACCCTAAGTTTTCAATTCACTTCTAATCTATGGATTGTTTTGACTGGATAGAATCGTTTCAATCGTGGCAAGAATCATGATGAACACAATGTGCTAGGAATCGGATGGGGATAGCACTATGATCGAGTCCATACCCTAGCTTGGTGATGAACTCGCTATGGCGGCAACGGCGGGGTTGAATTCCGTTGACGGCGGCGGAGACCAGTTACTGGAGGCGGCTGGCGACAACGAGGAAGATCCGGAGACCCTGGAGGCACAGCGAGCTATGCACGGGCGAATGGGTTTGGAGAAAGTTTCCAAATTTTTGCCCGTGAGTATTTATAAACGGACCCTGTCGGTGTGGCCGAGTGGAACAACTTGGTGGCACCGAGATGCATAACTGTTGAAAGTTACTGCAAGACGGTGTGACCGAAATGTTCAAATTGGTTGCACCGAGATTAAAACCTAGATCGACTTAGTGATCTCGGTATGACCGAAATGGAAGAATCAGTCAGACCAAAACGCACAAAGAAGTTTTGGAAGTTTAAGTCTATGACAAACAAGGATATCCATACACATAGAGTGAAGCACACACAAGATGATGTCCATGAAAGCATTAGGTTACCTTGTCCCTTGCCTTACCAACATGAGGGTTTGTGACTCCTTGAACTAGTGCAAGATGTGGAAGTTGATTGCACTTGTCCTTGCCAAAATGATATGAGTGAAGAATGTTGGTGGAGTCACCCTCAAGAACACTCTAGTTCTTCTTCTTCGGGATCCACATCATCTTGATGGGAATCCTTGGAGTTGTAGTCGTACTTGATGAAGTAGAACTTGACGTAGTCTTGGGAACCCACTTGACCAAGGCCTTAGGAGCTTCTTCAAATGCATCAATCTTCTCATGAAGCTTGTCCTTGCCTTTTTGCTTGTGGTCTTGTGGTGGAAGATCATCTTGAGCTTGTGTCCCCTTGAAGGAAGTAGGATCATACTTCTCTTGTTGAGGAACAAACTTCGTCTTGGGATACTGATCTTCTTCCCACTCAACTCCATTGGCATTGAACTTTCATTCAAAACCAACACCTTGGTTCTTCCAGTGCCTTCCTTGCTTGCATACAATTTCCTTGAATTGCTTACTCCCGGCAAGGCTCTTGTAAACACCTTTCTCTATAATTCCCTTCAATAAGCTATTTTCTTGCTCAAGTGTAACTTGGCTAAGAGAATCATTAGTGGAATCAAGAGAGCTACTAGAAGCAACAATATTGGATTTAACATGATTATTGTTACTACTAGAGGAAGAATCCTTCTTGTTTTTGTTACTAGACTTGACTTGAGGCATGTAAGTAGATAAGAGTAAACGCTTGGCAATGTAAGAAGAAATTTTCTTGCGAAGATCATCATTGATTGCCTTTAAGAACTCATGCTCTTGCTCAAGATTGAGCTTTTCAAAGCATAACTCCGCATGAGTCCTCAAAAGTTCTCGATGATCCCCTAAGATAGTTTCATGAGCTAACTTAAGAGTGTTTAGCTCTTTAGTTAGGAGCTCAATTTTCTCCTTATCATCATCATTCGTTTTATCTTGATTAGCATGATTAATTGACGTTTCATCATAGTATTCATCACTAGAGTTGTCAATAACTAAATCATCATCACCTAACAAGTCATCTTCATCACTATTGAAATCAACATACTCGGGGTGCGTTACCTTTGGGCCTTTAGCCATGAAGCATCTTCCAATTCGTTCATTTGGTGAATCAAATATGTCGTGGGAGTTGGTTGACACAAGAGCTAGACCGGCAACACCTTCATCTTGAGTATGTTCGGAGTCGGAGTGATAGCTTCTCTCGGAGTGATGTTCAGAGTCGGAACCGGATACCCATTCACCAACATGAGGTTGATGTCTTTGTTTTGTGTAGCTCCTTGATGACTTGTCCTTCCTTTCCGAATCCTTGCTTCTCCGGGATGTTCTTCGTTCATAACGATCATCTCTACTCCTCCTCTCTCTTGGTGGTGATTCTTCTCTTCTACTTCTCCTCTTGGGTGATTCTTCTCTTCTTTTGAGGGGTGTTGTACACTCATTGGAATAGTGTCCGGGTCTCCCACAATTGTAGCAATTGCGCTCTCGACTGGAAGATCTTTTGTCATTGTAGGACCTTGACTTGGAGCTTCTCTCTTTGCTTCTACTCTTGTAAAATTTGTTGAAGTTCATCACCATTAAGCTCAATTCTTCATTGAAGGTTTTTTTCTCACTTGATGATGTAGGGGCTTCACATGAGGCTTTGTAAGCACCACTTGACTTGTTGTGAAGTTCCTCCTTATCCTTGAGTGACATCTCATGAGCAAAAATTCTTCCAGTGACCTCCGTTGGCTTGAGATTCTTGTAATTGGGCGTTGTCAGTGTCAAAACCGGCGGATCTCGGTTAGGGGGTCCCGAACTATGCGTCTAGGCGGATGGTAACAGGAGACAAGGGACACGATGTTTTTACCCAGGTTCGGGCCCTCTCGATGGAGGTAAAACCCTACTCCTGCTTGATTAATATTGAAGATATGGGTAGTACAAGAGTAGATCTACCACGAGATCGGAGTGGCTAAACCCTAGAAGCTAGCCTATGGTATGATTGTTGTTCGTCCTATGGACTAAACCTCTCCGGTTTATATAGACACCGGAGAGGGCTAGGGTTCACAGAGTCGGTTACAATGGGAGGAGATCTTCATATCGTATCGCCAAGCTTGCCTTCCACGCCAAGGAAAGTTCCATCCGAACACAGGACGGAGTTTTCAATCTTGTATCTTCATAGTCCGGGAGTCCGGCCAAAGGTCTTAGTCCGGCCATCCGGACACCCCCTAATCCAGGACTCCCTCAGTAGCCCCTGAACCAGGCTTCAATGACGACGAGTCCGGCGCGCAAGTTGTCTTCGGCATTGCAAGGCGGGTTCCTCCTCCGAATATTTCATAGAAGATGTTGAACACCAGGATAGTGTCCGGCTCTGCAAAATAAGTTCCACATGCCACCATAGAGAGAATAACATTTGCACCAATCTAATCTGCTGACGTTTTCCGCAGTGTGGCATTACGCCACGGCCAGGCTTTTACTCACTTTACTGTTCCACCTCAGCGCGTTTAGCGAGGCGGTTTCCTTGGCACGTCTTGTCAAAGCAGAGATCGTGTCCCCTTATTCCGGGATTCTCATCAATACGGGCGTGGGTAACCCAACCGCGCCATTAACCGTGGCGCTTGGAAGATAAGCGAGTTTTATTAGGCCGGTGGGGGCTCATAGTTTTGGCCGCCCATATAAGGGGATAAGAATCTGCCCTTCCCATTCACGCCTTCTTCCTCTTCTGCTTATTCGTCCCTGCGTGCTCAAGCTCCAGCGCCCAAGTCCGCACTTCCCACCTCAACCTTCTCCAACCATGTCCGGAGCGGGAGGTAGATGAATGGCCTCCTCCGTCACGGAGGGGCAAATCAAAAAGCTGAGGAAGGCCGGATACTTGTCTGACGACATCGCGCACCGGCTTCTGGCAGGACTGGCTGAAAAAGTCCGGGCAGGTTATCTGTCCAACTCCCCTACTAGAAGACCCAGCGGACGCCCAATTGATAGGGCTGCTGGTTCCGGCACCCCACGTGGTGCCAGAAAAGAAGGCCAAGAATAAGGCCACGGGGACCCGAAAGAGTTCCCGGCGCCTGGCGGTGTCGGATTCGCCCGACAACCCCGACGCACCATCCGCCTCCGAAGACGAGGAGGAGGAAGAAGAAGAAGATGCCTCTCCCCCTCCAATGGGGGGAGGAAAGAAAAGAAAGGCCGCCCCAACTGGGGAAGCCGGAGGGTCCAAGAAGGGGAAGACCCTTCTGCCGGACTGCGCCTCCGATGCCGAAGACGGCGGGAAGGAATGGCCATCCAGGGTCAAGCCCCTGGCAAAATCGTAAGTGTCCGGCTACCCGAATGACTTATTGCACTCCTCTATTATTCGATAGCTTCTGACGCCGAATTTAATTATGCAGTCCGCCCAGAGCTCAGCTCGGCGATTCGTCGAGCGGCTCCCTGAATTCATCGGATGTGAATAGCGCTTCAC
The DNA here is from genome assembly GCF_002162155.2 of Triticum dicoccoides. Classification (NCBI taxonomy): domain Eukaryota; kingdom Viridiplantae; phylum Streptophyta; class Magnoliopsida; order Poales; family Poaceae; genus Triticum; species Triticum dicoccoides. Next base: position 665,491,784 of record NC_041389.1, on the reverse strand, counting down.
TTCCGACGGCCTCCTCCCCGCTCCTTGCGGACGACGCCGAGGTGGGGCCCCGAAAGGGACTAAACCAGGAGGAGGTGGTCCTGGAGGCGCCGCAACGCGATCTCCTGGACTCCAGGCCCGAAGGGGGTAAAGCCCCGGAGGGATCTAAGTCCGGCCCCGGGTCGGACACTGCTCCAGAACCGTCGATGGTTCCGAGGCCCGACAGGTGACGCCTTCATAAGAAAGGTAAGCCTACGACGCCGGTGACCTCCGTCCATCCGGAGGCGCCGGCCAATTTGCTGGAGGCGCTTAACGGCGCTTCCATCGACGAGGAACACCGCACTGTCGTGAGTGCGGTGATTCAGAAGGTTCAGCCCGCCAAGAGCGGGCTGACGGAAGCTTGTACAAGCCTGTTAATAGGCTTTGAGGTATGTGGTAAAAACATATAAAAATGTTACCGCATAGACAGTAGCCCCTGATGCTTAGTTCGGCGTTCGGAAAGAAAAGCCGAGCTGAGGATCTAAAAAGATATACGCAGGAGTCTAATAGAAATGTGTCAATGTGGGAATGCATGCTGTGCTGCTGACCTCTGCCGCACTGACTGCGGAGGTCAATGCATTGAAGGAAAGCCTCGAGCGGTCCGAGAGCGAGCTCGGCCGTGCCAAGAAGCAGTTCGGGGATAAAGAGGGTACATAGTACCGCCTGTAAATGTATATAGAAATACTTGGTTGCAAATAATGACAGGACCAACTTAAATGTTGCAGGGGCCATAGAAAAGGTGGCGACCCTGAAGGAGGCGGTCTCCAAGGCCGAAGACAGTGCAGCCCTGGAGAGCGCCGAGCGAAAGAAGCAGGAGGCGCGGGTGGCGGAGGTGCGGCAATAGCTCTAGGGTCTCATGGAAAAACACGAGAGCTTGGAGCGTGACTCAAAGACTCGAGAGTCCGAGCTCGCCCTGGCTCTTGAGAGTGCCAAAAACGCTAAGGACGAAGCCTGGAAGGCCCTCCAGGAGATCGAGGCGATGAGGAAGATAGCGGCGGGTAAGGCATTCTTTATGCAAAGCAAGAATATAAAAGTTAATTATCTGCTACTTACCCGAATCCGGAGCTCTCCAGGAGCGTTCGCCGATCTGCCCCGTAGTGTGTCTGATGCAGCCACATATTACCGAGCCGAAGAGGGGAGCTCGACGGAAAAAGTGTTCTGGTCTCTGTATGTTGAGGCCGAACATCCGGTGCCCCTGAGCGATCAGCTGAAGCAGCTGGTCGAGCTCCACAAGGTGGTCGAACAGGCCATGAAGGGCCTCATAGCTCGGATGTGGCCTGGAGAAGCCATGCCTGGGAGCTACTTCGGTCTGGTACGGCGGCTGGTGGACGCGTGTCCGTGGATTGAGGTCGTCAAGCGCTCCGTTTGTATCGAAGGTGCCCGTCGGGCCCTTGCCCGTGCTAAGGTGCACTGGGGCAAGCTGGACGCTGAGAAGCTTTTGATGGACGCGCCACCGCCGGGCAAGGAGTATCGCACACTCGAGATGTATTATAAGGGTGTCCTGAAGGGTGCTCGCCGTATAGCGGACGAATGCTCCAAAGATGTAATTTTTGAGTAGACTCACATTTGTTATCCTGTACGCTGAAACTTTGTTCATGTGCGTTAAGCAACAGTTGTTAATTTAAAATATTACCTTCTGTGCGGCCGTTTATCAAATCTGAGAGATGCAAGTCGTCGGCTTCGACCCCCATGCCACGAGTGCTGGGGTGTTCGGGATAAACCTGAGCGCTCTTGTTCCCATTCTTGGGTCCATCTAGGGAGGCGCTCGGCACAACGAACCAGGCCGTCGGACTTATAATGCTTTATCACTCTCACTTAGCCATAGAATTCTATAATTTTAAATTTCGGTGAAGCCCCTAGTATTCGGAAGACCGAGTTCGGGGCGCTATCCACGCCTAGGCCGGATAAGTCCGGTTCCTCGCTCTAAGCGGCATAAGTCTTTAAGGACTCATAGAAGCTCGCGAACAACGATCGGCCTCTCGCACTATCATGACAGTCGGTTTTAGCTTTCTCTATTGAGGTGTTAACCCAGCTCAACTGGGGCACAATCGCAGTAGTTCTCCCAGCACTACCTTAGCCAACATTGCGGAACGTAAGGTACCAAAACATGGAAGCTGGGCAAACCCAACTATTGACCAAAGACATGATTCGGAGCCGATGCATATAGCGCTATAAGTTCGGGGTGCCGCACTCATAAGAGTGTTCGGTCTTCTCACACCATGTTATGGGGTGTTTTAAGCCCCTGGTGTATTGTCTGTACCAAAGTGTACGGTTGCAGAATGTCATGACTGAACATATTTGTATATAAAAAATAGATATGTACAATAATAGAGAAGAGCTATATATTGTTTATTAAAAAAGGGCTGCTGCGAAAGCAGAACAATACAAGAAGTGCGATAAGCAAGAGATGGGAGTATTTGACATGCTCCCCTCCAGGGGCAAGCCGCGGGATTGTAAGTAAAACAGGTATTAAACTCGTTATAGAGACCAACTGGACGTTTGACGTGGCTTGCTCTTTCCCTGGCTGTTGCATCGTGTGTTCGGTGAGTGCATTGTCGAACAGGCCTTCCGAATAGTTGGGTCCTGAAAGAAGGAATACGGCGAAATAGGGAGCCCCTTAGTGCGGTTGAGCCGCGTTCTGGGCGTGCCGTAGTTGTGCCCCTCCCCTTATGCCCATGGTATCTCTAAGGCGTTATTATGTACGCGTGGTACCAGTATCGCCATTTGGCGGGGGCTGGGGTTGGGGCCGCACTGCTATGCTTGCTCGGAACGTGCCAGCCAGATTTGTTGTAGGTTACTTTGGGCTCGCTTGACGTTGTCCGGATGTTTGACGCCTGGATTGGAGAACTGCCTTGAGAGGCTACTCTGTACTTCCGCCGCCAGGGCCGCCGTGTGCTCCTCCGTTCGGAGAGAGTGTTCGGTGTTTCTGTTTACCGTGATGACTCCGCGAGGTCCTGGCATCTTGAGCTTGAGATATGCGTAGTGCGGCACCGCATTGAATTTTGCAAATGCGGTTCGTCCAAGTAGGGCATGATAGCCGCTGCGGAATGGGACTATGTCGAAGATTAACTCTTTGCTCTGGAAGTTATCCGGGGATCCGAAGACCACTTCGAGTGTAACCGAGCCTGTACAGCTGGCCTCTACACCTGGTATGACGCCTTTGAAGGTTGTCTTTGTGGGTTTAATCCTTGAAGGATCGATGCCCATTTTTCGCACTGTGTCCTGGTAAAGCAGGTTCAGGCTGCTGCCGCCGTCCATTAGGACTCTAGTAAGGTGAAATCTGTCGATAATTGGGTCTAGGACCAATGCAGCGAATCCGCCGTGACGGATGCTGGTGGGATGGTCCCTTCGATCGAAGGTGATCGGGCAGGAGGACCATGGGTTGAACTTTGGGGCGACTGGCTCCAACGCATAGACGTCCTTGAGAGCACGCTTCCGCTCCCTTTTGGGGATGTGGGTTGCATATATCATGTTCACTGTCCGAACTTGCGGGGGGAATCCCTTCTGTCCTTTGTTGTTCGGCAGTCGGGGTCCTACTCGTCATTGCTATGCAGCCCCTTGTCTCTGGTTTCGGCGCTTAACTTGCCTGCCTACTTGAACACCCAACAATCCCTGTTGGTGTGATTGGCTGGCTGTTCGGGGGTGCCGTGTATCTGGCACGAGCGATCGAGTATCCGGTCTAAGCTGGATGGGCCCGGAGGGTTTCTTTTGAATGGCTTCTTCCGCTGACCGGGTTTAGAGCCTCTGAATCCGGCATTGACTGCCGTATCTTCAGTATTGTCGCCGTTAATGCGGCGCTTATGCTTGTTGCGACGTGACCTGCCGTTGTTGTCCTTGGTATCCGAATTGCCGGGGCTCTTGGTTATATTATTGCTACGAGCTAGCTAGCTGTCTTCTCCCGCACGAAAGCGGGTCATGAGTGTCGTGAGGGCTGCCATAGATTTGGGCTTTTCCTATCCTAGGTGCTGGGCAAGCCATTCGTCTCGGATGTTGTGCCTGAAGGCTGCGAGGGCCTCGGCGTCCGGACAGTCAACTATTTGATTTTTTTGGTTAGGGACCGTGTCCAGAATTGTCTGGTCAATTCCTTTGGCTGCTGGATTATGTGCCTTAGGTCATCGGCGTCTGGTGGTCGCACATAAGTGCCCTGGAAGTTGTCAAGGAATGCGGATTCCAGGTCCTCCCAACAACTAATTGACTCTGCTGGTAGGCTGTTAAGCCAATGTCGAGCTGGTCCTTTAAGCTTGAGCGGTAGGTATTTGATGGCATGTACATCATCACCACGGGCCATGTGGATATGAAGGAGATAATCCTTGATCCATACCGCAGGATCTGTTGTGCCATCGTATGATTCGATGTTTACGGGTTTGAAGCCCTCGGGGATTAGATGATCCATTACTTTGTCTGTGAAGCATAGTGGGTGTGCGGCGCCCCTGTACTGGGCTATATCACGACGCAGCTCGGATGAGCTTGGTCTGTTGTATTCGGCCGGGCCGTACTTATTATGTCCAGCGTGACGGTTAGTGTCACGTGAAGCAGGGCACCCATGCGATCTGTAGATCGATCTTGTTTGCCTTGCCTTATTCTCCAAGATGTCTCACAGGTCTGTTGCGTCTCCCCGTACTCTGGTATGTTTTGAGCGGTGCCGGGGTGCGGCTTGGGTCGAGGGCCTGAAGGCCTCTCTAGCGCGGCCACGGGGTGGCTGATCGGGCGCATCGTACGCTGGTTATGTAGGTTTTGTTGCTTCCTCCTCAAGTTGGGGTAGCAGCCTACGCTTTGGGTAGCTATTGGAGGGGCATTCTAGTTTATACTCTTCGGCCGTCAGGACTTTGGTCCATCTGTCGGCTAGCAAGTCTTGGTCAGCTCTAAGCTGCTGCTGTTTCTTCTTGAGGCTGCTTGCCGTGGCCACAAGCCTGCGTTTGAAACGCTCTTGTTCGACGGGATCCTCTGGCACGACGAATTCGTCGTCATCGAGGCTTGCCTCGTCTTCGGATGGGAGGCATATAATTGTCGTCCTCAACCTCTCTGTCGGGCGCTCTCTCATGAGGGCTGGCTCCTTCATCCTCCTGCACTGAATCCTGCTGGAGGGGGTTGTCTTCGGCACTGTCCGGCGTGTTGTTATCTCCGGTGCCGGAATCGCCATTTTTGCTTTGGCGGGACTTAGAGCGGCGCCGCTGACGTCGGCGCTTGGGTTGCTTCTTGGAGGGATCATCCTCCGTTTTTTCCTCGCCATCCCCCGCTTTAGGGGTGTCCACCATGTATATGTAATATGACGAGGTGGCTTTCCAGTTCCCTATAGGTGCTGGTTCTTGATCGTCTCCTTCATCGTCGTCCATGCCGTCAATGTCTTCGGAGTCAAAGTCGAGCATGTCGGTTAAATCGTCGACAGTGGCTACGAAGTGGGTGGTGGGTGGGCTTCGAATTTCTTCGTCATCCGCATCCCAACCGTGTTGGCCGTAGTTCGGCCAGGGCTCTCCTAACAAAGAGAGAGACTTTAATGAATTCAGGATATCGCCAAAAGGCGAGTGCTGAAAGACGTCCGCGGCGATGAACTCCATGACCGGAGCCCAATCGGGCTTGATCGGAAGAGGTGCGGGATTTATGGAGTCCGGAGCGGAGTCCGGCACCTTGGAGTCACGGGCCTTGCGAAGGACTAGGCTGGTATCCGGCTCTATCACCATAGAGGTTGCAGCTTCCGGGGCGGCCTCCAACCGTCCATCCCCGACTAGCGCAGTGGGCTCCGAGCTAATGGTCGGAGCGGACACCTGAGCGACGCTCTGGGCATTGTCCGGCGGCAGAGCTAAATCATGCCCATCGTGACAGTGCGGCGCGCCCGGTTGTGGCTCGAATCCGTCGAAGATCAAGTCCCCGCGGATGTCGGCCGTGTAGTTTAAGCTTCCAAACCTGACCTGATGGCCAGGGGCGTAGCTTTCGATCTGCTCCAGATGGCCAAACGAGTTGGCCCGCAGTGCGAAGCCGCCGAATACGAAGATCTGTCCGGGGAGAAAAGTCTCATCCTGGACCGCGTCGCGATTGACGAGCGAAGAAGCCATCGGACCTAAAGGCGGCGACACAGAGGAGCTCTCAATGAAAGCACCAATGTCAGTGTCGAAACCGGAGGATCTTGGGTAGGGGGTCCCGAACTGTGCGTCTAGGCGGATGGTAACAGGAGACAAGGGACACGATGTTTTTTCCCAGGTTCGGGCCCTCTCGATGGAGGTAAACCCTACTCCTGCTTGATTAATATTGAAGTTATGGGTAGTACAAGAGTAGATCTACCACGAGATCGGAGTGGCTAAACCCTAGAAGCTAGCCTATGGTATGATTGTTGTTCGTCCTATGGACTAAACCTCTCCGGTTTATATAGACACAGAAGAGGGCTAGGGTTACACAGAGTCGGTTACAATGGGAGGAGATCTTCATATCGTATCGCCAAGCTTGCCTTCCACGCCGAGGAAAGTTCCATCCGGACACGGGACGGAGTCTTCAATCTTGTATCTTCATAGTCCGGGAGTCCGGGCAAAGGTCTTAGTCCGGCCATCCGGACACCCCCTAATCCAGGACTCCCTCAGGCGTCATTTGGATCAATGTGCACATGGTATCATATTTTTCATCCAATGCTCTTAGGATCTTCTTGATGATGAATTTGTCGGTCATTTCTTCACTTCCTAAGCCCAAAATCTCATTTGTGATAAGAGCAAGCCTAGAATACATTTCAGCGACACCTTCTGAAAGCACAAGTGCTCCCTAGGTGGTTTTGGTAATTAATGTCAACATATCTCTTATTGGACTAACACTTTTATCTAGTATGTTTCAGATAAGTTCAACAATGGAGTGGCATGGACTAAAGGATGTGGGAACTCCTTCAAGATGCTAAGGACAAAGGATTGGCTCAAGCTTCAAGCTCAAGACTCTTCATTTTACATTTTAGTGATCCAAGATCACATTGAGTCTATAGGAAAAGCCAATACTATCAAGGAGGAATGAGGTGTTGCTTAATGAGCCTCTTGCTTCAAAGTGCTTAGTGATATGCTCCAAATACCCTCAACTACTTTCCCACTTGCACACATATGTCCTAAACCTAAAGTCAAACTCGGCCCCACTGATTCTTTCTATCCGGCGCCACCGAGTTTTGATGTCTTAGCCACTGCCACAAACCCTAGGCAAATCGGTCTCACCGATAGGGATCTCGGTCTCACCGAGATGGGATTGTAATCTCTCTGTGTATGTCCATTATCAAAATCGGTCTCACCGAGTTTGAGCAATCGGTACTACCGAGATTACAATGCAAACTTCCTGGTTGACTCATTACCAAAATCGGTCCCACCGATTTTGATAATCGGTCCAACCGAGTTTGCCTGACCAACTCTCTGGTTAGCTAATTACCAAAATCGGTCCTACCGAGTTTGTGTAATCGGTCTTACCGAGATTACGTTATGCCCTAACCCTAACCGAATCGGTCCCACCGAGTTGCATTTCGGTCCCACCGAAAACCCTAACGGTCACATTATTTGCTAAATCGGTCTGACCGAGTTTAACGATTCGGTCCCACCGAGTTTGGTAGATTGTGTGTAACGGTTAGATTTTGTGTGGAGGCTATATATACCCCTACACCTCCTCTTCATTCGTGGAGAGAGCCATCAGACTGAACCTACACTTCCAGCATCCTATTTCTGAGACAGAACTACCTACTCATGTGTTGAGGCCAAGATTTTCCATTCCTACCATATGAATCTTGATCTCTAGCCTTCCCCAAGTTGCTTTCCACTCAAACCCTCTTTCCACCAGATCCAAATCCTATGAGAGAGAGTTGAGTGTTGGGGAGACTATCATTTGAAGCACAAGAGCAAGGAGTTCATCATCAACGCACCATTTGTTACTTCTTGGAGAGTGGTGTCTCCTAGATTGGCTAGGTGTCACTTGGGAGCCTCCGACAAGATTGTGGAGTTGAACCAAGGAGTTTGTAAGGGCAAGGAGATCGCCTACTTCGTGAAGATCTACCGCTAGTGAGGCAAGTCCTTCGTGGGCGACGGCCATGGTGGGATAGACAAGGTTGCTTCTTCGTGGACCCTTCGTGGGTGGAGCCCTCCGTGGACTCACGCAACCGTTACCCTTCGTGGGTTGAAGTCTCCATCAACATGGATGTAGGATAGCACCACCTATCGGAACCACGCCAAAAACATCCGTGTCTCCAATTGCATTTGAATCCTCCAAACCCTTCCCTTTACATTCTTGCAAGTTGCATGCTTTACTTTCCGCTGCTCATATACTCTTTGCATGCTTGCTTGCTATATGTTGTGAATGTTAAACTTGTGCCTAAACTCCACTCAAACTTTAAAGAATCTTAAAAATTGCAACTTTGGTACTTAGTGTCTAATCACCCCCCCTCTAGACACCTCTTCTCAAGGTCCTACAAGTGGTATCAGAGCATTGGTCTCCATTGCTTTGGTTTAATCACCATTGGAGGAAGATGGATGAGTCTACTTTGGGGAGTCTTAGACATAGAGTGCCTATTCTTGATGGAGAGTATTTTCGTGAGTGGAAAAATGAGATGCTTGTTATTTTCAATCAATATCATTTTAACAAGTACATTGCTAGTCCGTGTGCACCTTGTGTTGATCCTATGCATCCTACCCTTGATGAGTCTATTGACATGGTTAGGAATCTTAGAACTGCCGAACTTATCATTATAGGATTGCCTAGAAACTTGATTATTAAACTGCCTACTCTTGAGTGTGCCTACACTATATGGAAATTTCTTGAGGAACAATTTCCTGATTATTCTTTGAAAAATATTGATAAAATTCTCCATAATTCTATTGCTTTGAGTAAAATGAATACTAGTGATCCTATGTTTGGTGATCGTCTATTTGAGTGTACAAACCTTATGCATGCCAAAGGAAATGTTGGTATTATTAGTGATATTATTTCTGAAGCTATAAAAAATCATAGACAAGATCATTGTCAAACTCACTCTAACGAATCACCTCTAGGATTTGATCCACCACATGACGATGTTGAACATGGATACTATGATGAGGATGATGATAGTGACTTCGATCTTGATGATGCAATGAGACATTTTGGTCTTATAGCAAATCTTCGGGGATATATGTCAGGAGGAAAGGAATGGGTCCTTGACAGTCGATGTACCGATCACATGACCGGAGATAAAGACATGTTTCGTGAGCTTGCTGATAATGATAGTCCTCGAATGTTTGTCACTTTCGGTGACAACTCAAAGGGTAAGGTGGTTGGCCTCGGTAAGGTGGCCATATCACATGATAGCTCCATACAAAATGTTATGCTCGTTGAATCTCTTGGTTACAACTTACTTTCAGTATCTAGACTTGCTAATTTCGGTTTCAATGTTCTATTTACTGAAGTAGATTGCCAAGTGTTTCATCGAGATAATCATAAAATGGTCTTTACTGGTGTGCGTAGAGGTGATCTATACATTGTTGATTTCACTAAAAAGGCTCAACCTAAAACTTGCTTCATTGCTAAATCCTCAAAAGGCTGGTTATGGCATAGACGATTAGGTCATGTTGGTATGTGAAACCTTGACAAGCTTATTAAGGGGAATCATATCCTTGGAGTTAATGATGTCATATTTGATAAGGATAGACTTTGCAGTGCTTGTCAAGCAGGTAAACAGGTTGGAGGAAGGCATCCTGTGAAGAACATCATGACCACGAAGAGGCCACTCAAGCTACTTCACATGGATCTCTTTGGTCCCAACTCTTACAAGAGTCTCGGTGGAAATTCTTTTGGTCTAGTTATAGTCGATGATTTTTCCAGAGTTACATGGGTGTTCTTTCTCGGGATAAATCGCAGGTTCAGAAGATGTTCAAAAACTTCGCTAGGAAGGCCCAAAACCAATTTGAAGTGAAGATCAAGAAGGTTCGCAGCGACAACGGAATGGAGTTCAAGAACGCAAATGTGGACACCTTTCTTGACGAAGAAGGGATTTCACACGAGTTCTCGGCTATGTACACACCTCAACAAAATGGAGTTGTTGAGAGGAAGAACCGGACGCTCATCGAAATGGCGAGAACAATGCTTGATGAGTACAAGACGCTGAAGCACTTTTGGGCAGAAGCGGTTGAGACAGCTTGTCATGCAACAAATCGCTTGTATCTTCACACGCTACTCGGAAAGACGGCATACGAGCTACTCACCGGTAACAAACCCCAAGTTGGATACTTTCGAGTATTCGGCTCAAAGTGCTACATTCTTGATAAGCATCATCGTTCTAAATTTGCTCCTAAGTCTCATGAAGGTTTCCTACTAGGTTATGGCTCAAACTCTCACACTTACCGTGTCTACAACAATTTCACCCGAAAGGTTGAAGAGACGGTAGATGTGAAGTTTGATGAATCTAACGGCTCCCAAGTAGAGCAATTGCCAATTGATGTAGGAGACAAAGATCCTTCGGAAGCAATCCAAGACTTGTCTATTAGCAAGGTCCATCCAACGGAGGTGAAGGAGAGTACCTCGTCCGTCCAAGTGGAAGCTTCCACTTCACGACAAGGTGAACCAAGAGTTGATATGGAAGCATCCACAAGTGGGACACACCATCAACAACCTCCTTCTCCACCACGACAAGAGAACGACAACGCCAACAATGAAGAAGGCCAAGAAGAAGAACAAGATGAAGAAGATGTTCAACGAAGACCCAAGCAAAAAGCTTTCACGAGTTTGAGCAAGAATTGCTAAAGACCATCCTGTAGAGCAAATCTACAATGATTTCAAATCAGGAGAATCACTCACTCTAAAACTCGTTTAGCTAACTTTTGTGAAAACTATTCTTTCATCTCTAGCATTGAACCTATGAAGGTCGAAGAAGCATTGGTAGATCCGGATTGGATAAATGCTATGCATGAAGAGCTACACAACTTTGAGAGGAACCAAGTTTGGACATTGGTTGAGAAGCCCGACAACAACCACAACATCATCGGTACCAAATGGGTGTTCCGCAACAAGCAAGATGAAGATGGACAAGTAGTTCGCAACAAAGCACGTCTCGTCGCCCAAGGCTACACACAAATCGAAGGTATGGACTATGGTGAGACTTACGCCCCCGTTGCTAGACTTGAGTCTATCCGCATCTTGCTTGCCTATGCTAATCACAATGATATCACCTTGTACCAAATGGACATTAAAAGTGCTTTTCTAAATGGTGAAATAGAGGAGGAAGTTTATGTTAAACAACCTCCCGGCTTTGTCAATCCTAAGAAACCCAATCATGTTTACAAACTTCACAAAGCTCTTTATGGACTTAAACAAGCTCCTAGAGCATGGTATAAATGCTTGACCAAGTTCCTTATTGAAAAAGGCTTTGAAATTGGGAAAATTGATTCTACTCTTTTTACTAAAAGGGTTAATGGTGAACTCTTTGTGTGCCAAATTTATGTTGATGATATTATATTTGGTTCAACTAACCCTCATTTTAGTGAAAAGTTTGGGAAGCTAATGTCGGAGAAGTTTGAGATGTCTATGATGAGTGAACTCAAATTCTTTCTTGGTTTGCAAATCAAGCAAACTAAGGAAGGTACTTTTGTCTCGCAAACAAACTACACCAAGGACTTATTCAAGAAGTTCAATATGCAAGAATGCAAAGGTATGACTACACCCATGCCTACTAGTGGACATCTTGACTTAACCAAAGATGGTGAACCGGTTGATCAAAAGGTTTATCGCTCTATGATTGGTTCATTGTTATATCTATGTGCTTCACGTCCCAATAGTATGCTAAGTGTGTGCATGTGTGCACGATATCAAGCTGCTCCTAAAGAATGTCATCTTAAGGTCGTGAAAAGGATAGTGAGATACTTAATCCATACACCAAACTTTGGCATTTGGTATCCTAAGAGGGCCTCTTTCGATCTTGTTGGCTATTCCGACTCGGACTATGCCGGAGACAAGGTTGATAGAAAGTCCACTTCGGGTACTTGTCAATTTCTTGGTAGATCTCTTGTGTCTTGGTCCTCCAAGAAACAAAACTCGGTATCCTTATCCACCGCAGAAGCTGAATATATTGCCGCTGGATCATGTTGTGCTCAATTACTTTGGATGACCCAAACTCTTAAAGATTATGGGATATATGTGAGACATGTTCCATTGCTTTGTGATAATGAAAGTGCTATCAAAATTGGTCATAATCCTGTGCAACATTCTCAAACTAAGCATATTGAAGTTCGTCATCATTTCATTCGAGATCATGTTGCTAAGGGTGACATTGATCTTAAGCATGTTCGCACCGAAGAGCAATTAGCGGATATATTCACTAAACCTCTTGATGAGAAAGTGTTTTGAAGGTTAAGAGGAGAATTGAACATCATTGATGCTTCAAACTTGGAATAGAAACTCCATTGGATACATGCAAGACATGAGCTTATGACTAATCCTTGATATTTCTCTTATGATGAAAATCTTATGTCTTGGATATATTTGTATCTTGCATGTTATCTAGCCCTTGTAGGTACTTGGTTGAATCAAATTCCATGAGATTGTAACCTACTCACATCTTGAGCAATCTCTACATCACCAAGTCTCTACACAAGGTGGTTGAAGACGAGGAAGCACGAAACCATTCAAACATATCCTTTGACAAATTCTATGTTGAGCTTCATGATTGTCATTTTTGGATACACAAGTGCTCTTCCTTGCAAGAACTAACCCATGTAGGTAGATGGACTCAAATTCCAAGTGGTGCTCAAAATTCTTGATGAGCTACATCAACCTCGAGCAACTCACACAAGTTCAACTGCATGGACATCACCACCAACCAAGGTATGTTATTCCATCTTAGAGAAGCTTTACTCCAAGTCATGCGCTAAAGCAACTCGACAAGATGTGAATACATCAAGATGCTTAAACGAAAAATGGCAACCCCATTTTGAGCTTAAACGAAGAGTATGACCTATGATCAAGTGATCTCACTTGACTCCTAAGTCAATATACTTTAACATAGGTGACTTTGTCACCGACCATCTCTAGATGAAGTTCTCCTGTGTTCTTTTCTGAGTTTTTGCATTTGTCTCATGCATATGTGTTTCCCCTTTCAAAAAAAACTTCATCTAGATTTCTTTCTGTTTTCTCTGCATTTTCTGCATCTAATTCCTTGCATATCTTTCAGTTAATTCCTTGCAAATCTTTGTGAGATCTTACTAGTGTAGTGAGCTGAGGTGACAAGTGTTTTCTCTGTGATGAACTCGGCTACACCGATTTGTTATTTTCGGTCCAACCGAATCTTTTCGGTACGACCGAAGCATACCATTCGGTGCCACCGATTTCATAACTGGAAAAACTCTTTGCCACATATTCTGTGTTTCTTCTGATCCAGCTCCACTCAATGAATCTTGTCCTCTACAAGCATCACATTTTTATCATTGCTTTATGTTGTGCCTCAAGGATCAAACCCATTCACGACAAATTCCAGAGGGAGAGAGAGATTACATCTTTCTCAAGCCCTTCATGGAAATTGATGTCAAAGGGGGAGAGAGAGATCACATCAAAGCTTATCACTTAGAGAAAGAGATCACATCAGAGAAGGAGAGAGAGAGATCCTTCAGGGGGAGAGAGAGAGATCTCCAGGGGGAGAATACTAGTAGAAAGTATTTCTCAAGGATCCCAGATGCCTGGTGTTCAAGAGGAGAGATGCCACATGTCTTCTTGAGGGGAAAGACATGTTCATATGTGCTTATTTGCATTAGCTTGCATTAGCTCTGTTCATTTATATCTTTCAGCTCTGATTTTCTGTTCCCTATCTTCTCCCAATATCCCATGCTAGATTCAGGGGGAGCAAGACATTTGAGGGAAAGAAATCATTCAAATTCATTGCATATCTTTACTCTTGGGGACATGTCTAATCCAATGTGGTACTCAGTACTCACTCTCTACATGTCATCCCAGTCTTGGTATTCTTGTGGTTTCCTCTGTTTGCTCTGGCTAGTAGATGCATCTGTGTTATCTAACCTTGTTTTCACAGGTTCATTCCATCCTAAGCCAACTCAAGACCACAATGTAAGTATATGCATCACAATCATGTGTATGAGGAATTCTGGCTGATGTACATACTGTCTGCAAGAAGGACTCATGGGCATGAAGGTATTCTCTTTAATACTTTTCGCTCTGATGCATATAGCCAAGATACATGTAACACATTGCCTGCTCTATCATGGTTATGCTATCACATGCTTCTCTATTCTATATTCACATGATTGCATACATGTAGGGGGAGCCTATGCTTGTTACATGTCTTTCCAAAGTTTTACTTTCTATTCTTTATATCTTTATCTAAAGCTTTGATGTATGTTCTCATCAATTACCAAAAAGGGGGAGATTGAAAGCACAAATGCTCCCTAGGTGGATTTGGTAATTAATGTCAACATATCTCTTGTTGGACTAACACTTTTATCTAGTATGTTTCAGATAAGTTCAACAATGGAGTGGCATGGACTAAAGGATGTGGGAACTCCTTCAAGATGCTAAGGACAAAGGATTGGCTCAAGCTTCAAGATCAAGACTCTTCATTTTACATTTTAGTGATCCAAGATTACATTGAGTCTATAGGAAAAGCCAATACTATCAAGGAGGAATGAGGTGTTGCCTAATGAGCCTCTTGCTTCAAAGTGCTTAGTGATATGCTCCAAATACCCTCAACTACTTTCCCACTTCCAAACATATGTCCTAAACCTAAAGTCAAACTCGGCCCCACTGATTCTTTCTATCCGGCGCCACCGAGTTTTGATGTCTTAGCCACTGCCACAAACCCTAGGCAAATCGGTCTCACCGATAGGGATCTCGGTCTCACCGAGATGGGATTGTAATCTCTCTGTGTGTGTCCATTATCAAAATCGGTCTCACCGAGTTTGAGCAATCGGTACTACCGAGATTAAAATGCAAACTTCCTGGTTGACTCATTACCAAAATCGGTCCCACCGAGTTTGATAATCGGTCCAACCGAGTTTGCCTGACCAACTCTCTGGTTAGCTAATTACCCAAATCGGTCCTACCGAGTTTGTGTAATCGGTCTTACCGAGATTAGTTATGCCCTAACCCTAACCGAATCGGTCCCACGGAGTTGCATTTCGGTCCCACCGAAAACCCTAACAGTCACATTATTTGCTAAATCGCTCTGACTGAGTTTAATGATTTGGTCCCACGGAGTTTGGTAGATTGTGTGTAACGGTTAGATTTTGTGTGGAGGCTATATATACCCCTCCACCTCCTCTTCATTCGTGGAGAGAGCCATCAGACTGAACCTACACTTCCAGCATCCTATTTCTGAGAGAGAACTACCTACTCATGTGTTGAGGCCAAGATATTCCATTCCTACCATATGAATCTTGATCTCTAGACTTCCCCAAGTTGCTTTCCACTCAAACCCTCTTTCCACCAGACCCAAATCCTATGAGAGAGAGTTGAGTGTTGGGGAGACTATCATTTGAAGCACAAGAGCAAGGAGTTCATCATCAACGCACCATTTGTTACTTATTGGAGAGTCGTGTCTCCTAGATTGGCTAGGTGTCACTTGGGAGCCTCCGACAAGATTGTGGAGTTGAACCAAGGAATTTGTAAGGGCAAGGAGATCGCCTACTTCGTGAAGATCTACCGCTAGTGAGGCAAGTCCTTCGTGGGCGACGGCCATGGTGGGATAGACAAGGTTGCTTCTTCGTGGACCCTTCGTGGGTGGAGCCCTCCGTGGACTCGCGCAACCATTACCCTTCGTGGGTTGAAGTCTCCATCAACGTGGATGTATGATAGAACCACCTATCGGAACCACGCCAAAAACATCCGTGTCTCCAATTGCGTTTGAATCCTCCAAACCCTTCACTTTACATTCTTGCAAGTTGCATGCTTTACTTTCTGCTGCTCATATACTCTTTGCATGCTTGCTTGCTATATGTTGTGAATGTTAAACTTGTGCCTAAACTCCACTCAAACTTTAAAGAATCTTAAAAACTGCAACTTTGGTACTTAGTGTCTAATCACCCCCCCCCCACTCTAGACACCTCTTCTCAAGGTCCTACACCTTCACCATCCTTCATTTTGAACTTGTCAAGTTGACTTTGGAGCACATCCAACTTGGATTCCTTGACGGAGTCAGTACCTTCATGCATATCAATCAAAGTATCCCAAATTTCCTTTGCATTCTCAAGACGGCTGATTTTGTTGAATTCTTCGGGGCACAATCCTTTGAAGAGGATATCACAAGCTTGACCGTTGTATTGCAGCATCTTCAACTCTTCCGCGCTAGCTTCACGGTTTGGTTCTCTCCAATCAAAGAATTCACCTTGCAAGCCAATACATACAATAGCCCAAACGGCGGGGTTATATCCTAGAATATGCATTTTCATCTTATGCTTCCAACTAGCAAAATTTGTACCATCAAAGTAAGGACCTCTACGGTGATAGTTTCCCTCGCTAGACACCATACTCTCCTAGGTTGTGAAACCAAGGCTATGACCACCAAAAGCTATGGAAATCAAAGCAAATGGAGACCAAAGCTCTGATACCACTTGTAGGATCGGAAGTATGTCTAGAGGGGGGTGATTAGACTACTTGACCAATTAAAAACTTATCCTTTTCCCAATTTTAGTCTTTGGCAGATTTTAGCTATCTTAGCACAAGTCAAGCAATCTTCACACAATTCAAGCAAGCATGCAAAGAGTATATGAGCAGCGGAAAGTAAAGCATGCAACTTGCAAGAATGTAAAGGGGAACGGTTTGGAGAATTCAAATGCAATTGGAGACACGGATGTTTTTGTCGTGGTTCCGATAGGTGGTGCTATTGTACATCCATGTTGATGGAGACTTCAACCCACGAAGGGTAATGGTTGCACGAGTCCACGGAGGGCTCCACCCAAGAAGGGTCCACGAAGAAGCAACCTTGTCTATCCCACCATGGCCGTCGCCCACGATGGACTTGCCTCACTAGCGGTAGATCTTCATGAAGTAGGCGATCTCCTTGCCCTTACAAACTCCTTGGTTCAACTCCACAATCTTGTCGGAGGCTCCCAAGTGACACCTAGCCAACCTAGGAGACACCACTCTCCAAGAAGTAACAAATGGTGTGTTGATGATGAACTCCTTGCTCTTGTGCTTCAAATGATAGTCTCCCCAACACTCAACTCTCTCTCACGGGATTTGGATTTGGTGGAAAGAAGATTTGAGTGGAAAGCAACTTGGGGAAGTCTAGAGAACAAGATTCATATGGTAGGAACGGAATATCTTGGCCTCAACACATGAGTAGGTGGTTCTCTCTCAGAAATGATAAGTTGGAAGTGTAGGTTTGTTCTGATGGCTCTCTCCACGAATGAAGAGGAGGTGGAGGGGTATATATAGCCTCCACACAAAATCTAACCGTTACACACAATTTACCAATCTCGGTGGGACCGAATCAACAAACTCGGTCAGACCAATTTAGTAAACCTAGTGACTGTTAGGATTTTTGGTGGGACCGACATGCAACTCGGTAGGACCGATATGGTTAGGGTTAGGGCATAACATAATCTCGGTGAGACCGATTACACAAACTCGGTGAGACCGATTTTGGTAATAAGCTAACCAGAGAGTTGGTCAGGTAAACTCGGTGGGACCGGTTCGCTCTTTTCGGTTGGTCCGAAATGTTACGAAAAGGAAACAGAGAGTTTACATTGCAATCTTGGTGGGACCGATCGCTCATCTCGGTGGTACCGAAACGTTACAAAGGGAAACAGAGAGATTACAATCCCATCTAGATGAGACCGAGATCCCTATCGGTAAGACTGATTTGCCTAGGGTTTGTGGCAGTGGCTATGACATCTGAACTCGCTGACGCCGGATAGAAAGAATCGATGGGGCCGAGTTTGACTTTTGGTTTGAGTCATATGTGGATATGAGAAAGTAGTTGAGGTTTTTTGGAGCATATCACTTAGCACTGTGGAGCAAGAAACTCATTAAACAACACCTCATCCCTCCTTGATAGTATTGGCTTTTCCTATAGACTCAATGTGATCTTGGATCACTAAAATGTAAAATGTAGAGTCTTGAGCTTTTGAGCTTGAGCCAATCCTTTTATCCTTAGAATTTTGAGGGATCCACTTTCCTCATCCATGCCATGCCATTCATTGAGCTTTCCTGGAATATTTTTCTTGGAATAGTATTAGCTCAATGAGCTATATGTTGTTAGGAATTACCAAAACCACCTAGGGATGGTTGCACTTTTAGAGATGTCCAGATCCTCAGGCGATCTGCTACAAGAGCTATCGCAACTACACGAGCAAGATCGGCAGGCAATGCGGAGTGTTGCCAAGGCCTTATGGCCATCCGCCTCCCCACCAGGAAGTATGGAGGAGCTTGTACAACTATTTAAAGGAGCGTGGCGGTGTTTCCGATTATGGAAGATATCAGCCTGTCGAGAAGGTGCACGAGAAGCCTGGGCCATGGTGAAAACATGGTATACCAAGCTTGATCCGAATCATATGGCCCGAGTCAGACCTTTAGGGTCAGATGGGAAAGAAATTCCAGTTAGTCTGGTATATGACCAGGTAAAATTAGCCATAGAATATTCTTTGCAGGATTGTAAGCTAGACAACATGTTGGACAGCATAGAAGAAGAAGCTTTTTGAGTCCAAGTGACTATGTACTTCAATGGAAAAGTTTGTCCCTAGCCGGATTGTAAAACATTTATCATGGCAGACCTTTTCGCTGCAGCCTCTGGACCCGACGGTCCGGAGTGTTTCCAAATACCCACTTGGTTATATAAACCGGAATACGCATGGAAACCAGGCGTAGGGGTCATAGTTGCTTGAACAGACAACTGCCCAACTAGCTATGTTATATTACATTGTGATAGTAAGAAACATCTTCCAGAGAGAATAGTTCCGTTAAGGGTTCCTTTCCCTGGGTACGCATGCATTAACGTGCATGTCCGAACTGTGATTGAAAAGTCGCAGTATATGTAACATCTGGGAGTTCATAATGTAATGAGTAAAAAACATCTTTAGTCCACCGACCAAATATTCCCTTAAGAATGCTAGCTTTCGGCTTCACCCAGTCTGAGGTACACATCCGGATGACCCAGCAGTAACAATCGCAGAGGTGCTCCCTTTATTCCCTAGCCAAACTAACGGGAACGTAGGGCACAAGCACAGGAGCCAGGCAACCCAGCTTGGCCAAAACTTAAGTCATATCGATGCATATAATGGCGGAGAAAAGGTACATACGGAGAAAAGACAAATATGCAGTGAGCTTGATGCTTGGAAAATAATTATAATAACCTTCTGTACAAGAATCCCCAGGTATAATGGACGTACATACTTGAGGATGAGTACGTCATGAGTGTGCGGTCTCGCCACAAGAAAGCTTTAAAGCTATTAAAGAAAAAGCGAAAAGAGAGCTAAAAAATAAATAATAGAAAGGAAAAAAGGGAACGAGACGAACAAAGAGTTCGGCGCTAGGCGTAGAATCTTCGGTGTCTGGCCGCGTTCCATGGGTTTGGCTCGAGGAGATTATCTGATCACATGCGGTACGCTCCTCCGGTGAGAACTTTGTCAATGATGTAGGGACCTTCCCACTTGGGCTTGAGTTTGTCCTTTTTCTTCTCCGGTAGATGTAGAATGAGTTCGCCAATATTATAAATCTTGGCCCATACTTCTCTGCTTTGATATCTGCGAGCCTGTTGTTGATAAAATGCGGAACGGGTTTTTGCGATGTCGCACTCCTCTTCCAGGGCATCTAAACTATCCTGCCAATCAAGCTCGGCCTCTCTCTCTTCGTACATGCGCACTCGAGGTGAGTCATGAATAATATCGCAGGGCAACACAGCATCTGTGCCGTACACCATGAAGAAGGGTGTGTATCTGGTAGTATGATTCAGTGTGGTCCGCAGCCCCCAGAGTACGGAGTCGAGCTTCTCAACCCAGTGTGTGTCTGACTCTTTCAAAGACCGCACTAATCTGGGCTTAATGCCGCTCATAATAAGACCATTGGCTCGCTCGACGTGATCGTTTGTTTGTGGGTGATAGACGGAGGCGTAATTGAGCTTAATGCCCAGATTACAGCACCAGGTTGTCACCTCATCGGCTATAAAATTGGAGCCGTTGTCGGTGATGATGCCGTGAGGAACACCGTAACGGTGCACAACACCGGATATGAAGTCTATCACTGGTCCGGATTCGGCCGTTTTAACTGGTTTGGCCTCTATCCACTTAGTGAATTTATCCACCATGACCAACAAGTATTTTTTCTTATGGCTTCCTCCCTTAAGGGGTCTAACTATATCAAGCCCCCAGATAGCAAAATGCCAAGTGATGGGGATTGTATAAAGAGTATTGGGTGGCATATGGCTTTGGTTGGTGAAAAGCTGGCATCCGACGCAATGTTGGACAAGGTCCTATGTGTCTGCTTGTGCAATCGGCCAATAAAATCCTATATGGAAGGCCTTGCTTAGAAGGGCCCGAGCTGCGGCATGGTGACCAATGAGACCGGCATGAATTTCAGCCAAGAGCTGCCTCCCCTCTTCCTCGGAGATACATCTTTGAAGTACTCCAGTAGCACTTTTCTTGTAGAGTTCTCCTTCGTGGACCTTGTAGGCTTTCGAGCGTGGGACAATGCAGTGCGCCTCATTTTGATCCTCTGGGAGTTCTCGCCTTTTCAGGTAGGCCAAGAAGGGTTCGGTCCACAGGGTAATTACTACCATAATAAGATGGGTCTATGGTGTTATTTCGGTGGCAGGTCCCCCGATGATGTCAGTGTGTTCGGCATCTGGGTTTGTGGTAGGATCCGGACTGGTGTTGCTGTTCTCCCCTTGCCACACCACATATGGCTTGAAGAGCCTTTCCAGAAAGATGTTAGGTGAGACGGGGTCGCGCTTAGCACCAATGCGGGCAAGGACATCCGCCGCTTGATTGTTTTCTCGAACCACAAGATGAAACTCAAGCCCCTCAAACCGAGATGACATTTGAAGAAAGGCATTACGATAAGCCGCCATTTTCATATCTTTGGCATCAAAGTCTCCCTTTATTTGAGATATTGCGAGGTTTGAGTCCCCACGCACTTCCAGGCGTTGAATGCCCATGGAGACCGCCATCCGAAGACCATGCAACAAAGCCTCGTATTCGGCTGCATTGTTGGAGTCTGTATATAATATTTGGAGTACGTATTGGATTGTATCTCCAGTGGGGGATGTTAGGACAAAACCCGCTCCTAGTCCTACCAGCAATTTGGAGCCGTCGAAGTGCATGATCCAGTTGGAGTATGTGCCGTACTCTTTAGGGAGTTCGGCCTCTGTCCATTCGGTGACGAAGTCCGCCAGCACTTGGGATTTAATGGCCTGGCGTGGTTTGTATGTTATATCAAATAGGACGAGCTCGATGTCCCACTTCGTAATTCGGCCCGTGGCATCGCAGTTGTTGATTATATCATTGAGTGGTACTTCGGAGGCCACCGTAATCGAACACTCTTGAAAGTATTGTTGTAGCTTCCGGGATGCCATGAAGACCATGTATGCTATTTTTTGGTAATGAGGGTATCGAGATTTGCATGGTGTGAGGACGGTAGATACGTAGTATATCGGCTTTGAAGTGTGAATTTGTGTCCGCCCTCCTTTCATTCGACAACGAGTACCGCACTCACGACTTGGTGCGTTGCCGATATGTATAATAACATGGGTTCACCGACGTTTGGTGCGGCCAGGATTGGGTTGCTCGCTAAAAGAGCCTTTATTTCTTCTAATTCGGTTGTTGCAGCATCAGTCCACTCAAAGAGTTTGGTACGTTGGAGAAGGCGGTAAAGTGGCAATGCTTTTTCTCCTAATCCGGAGATAAAGCGGCTTAAAGCTGCCACACATCCAACCAGTTTTTGGACTTGTTTAATGTCTGTTGGTGTAGCCAACTGTGACAAAGCTCGAATTTTGGCTGGGTTCGCCTCGGTTCCTCTATGGGAAACGATGAAGCCAAGCATTTTTCCAGTAGGAACGCCGAAAACAAACTTTTCCGGATTGAGCTTGATGTCGTATGCATGGAGGTTGTCAAATGTGAGACGAAGATCATCTATTAATGACTCGACATGCCTAGTCTTGATGACTACATCGTCCATGTATTCTTCAACTGTCTTGCCGATTTGTTTCTCCGGGCATGTTTGAATCATGCGTTGATAGTGGCGCCGGCGTTTTTGAGCCTGAAAGGCATAGTGTTGGAGCAGAAAGGCCCATATGGGGTAATGAATGCCGTTGCGGCTTGATCGGACTCCTTCATCTTGATTTGATGGTATCCAGAGTATGCATCAAGGAAACACAGTGAGTCGTGTCCTGTGGTGGCGTTGATAATTTGATCGATGCAGGGGAGGGGAAGGGATCCTTAGGGCAGGCCTTGTTAAGGTCTTTGAAATAGACGCATAGGCGCCAAGATTTATCCTTCTTTGGTACCATCACCAAGTTCGCCAGCCTATTTCTCTGATGAATCTGGCTTCGAGTAACTTGGCTAGATCCTCTCCCATGGCTTGTCGTTTTGGTTCTGAAAAGCGCCGCAGTGTTTGTTTCACCGGCTTATATCCCTTTGATATATTGAGGCTGTGTTCGGCCAGCCTGCGTGGGATTCCTGGCATATCAGAAGGGTGCCAGGCGAACATGTCCCAGTTTTCTCGTAGAAACGCTCATAGTGCGGCGTCAACCGTTGGGTCCAGCTATGCTCCGATGGGTGCTGTCTTCTCGGGGTCCGTCAGGTGGACTTGAAATTTGACTATTTCATCTGCTAGTTTGAAGGAAGTGGATTTGGGTCGTTTGTCCATGATCATGTTGTCCCTATCCACTGTGGAGCACAATGTAGTTAATTCTTTGGCCGCGAGGGCTTCGGACAGTGCCTCGAGGGCTAGGGCTGTGGGTTTGTTTTCGGCGTGGAGTGCTATGTCCGGATCACTGGCAAGAGTGATAATACCGTTGGGCCCGGGCATCTTGAGCTTCATGTACCCGTAATGGGGTATAGCTTGGAAGCGTGCAAATGCATCTCTCCCTAATAAGACGTGATATACACTGTTGAAAGGGGCCACTTGGAAGGTTATCTCTTCGGACCTGTAATTCTCCGGCGTGCCGAATACCACATCAAGTGTGATTTTTCCCGCGCATCACGCCTCCCGACTAGGAATGATTCCTCGGAAGGTCGTGCTACTTTGTTCAATGTGGCTCCTATCTATTTCCATTTTGTTGAGAGTTTCCTCGTAAATGAGGTTCAGTCCACTGCCGCCGTCCATGAGCACTTTAGTAAGACGAAAGCCGTCCACGATCGGATTGAGGACTAATGTGGCCGATGCCTGGACTGTCCTGGATTTTGGTTCGTCATCGGCATTGAAAGTAATGGCCGTGTCGTTCTAGGGGTTTATTGCTGCGACCTGGCAGACTTCGGCAAGGCCGTGGAGTGCCCTTTTGCGCCTATTATTTGAGGTGAAAGTTTCAAAGACCGTTAATACTCTAAGGTCATCGTCTTCCGTGGGATGTTGCTTTGCGGCATTTTTGGTGAGGAGATCCTCTCCTCTCTTGGCCACTTGTCGGAGTATCTAACACACCCTAAGGCTATGAGTTGATATGGTGTCCGATGTTGAGTGTATTTTGCATGGCCTGTCGAGCCATCCCTCCAGAACGGTTCTGTGCCCTATGATGGGCTTCTGTTTCTTTAATATTGGATCGGGCAACCCACGAGGGGGCGTCCTTTTTGTCCGGACTAGGAGCTGAGGGGGGACTTGTGGTTCCCATGGTGCTGCCTGAGTTTTCCAGGCGCTCTTCATTGCGTAGTACTTCTGTACTATTGTTGCCAAGTCAGCGAAGTGCATTACGCGATGGCGGTTAATGGCATTGAGGATTCCTTCGTCCGTGCAATTTTTGTAGAATAGTGTGATTGCGTCTTCATCGCTGCAACCTTCAATCTTGTCTTTAACAAGGAGAAATCGGGCCCAAAAGTGATGGACCATTTCCAGAGGCTGTTGTCATATGTGCATAAGATCGCATGTATCTGGGTGGGTGGGTGGTTTTAAATCCTAGCCCCGACTCACCTTGGGATCCGCAGTTTGAGAAACTTCCAAACTTAATAGTTCGGGCTTCATGATGTCAACTGATTTTTCCGGCCCATTGTCCGATTCTAAGTTCGGTGGGCGGGGCGTGTTGTTCCGCAGATGGGTATCCGGCTCTTCAAGCTTGGCGATCCGAACATAGTTCATCCTCAATGTAGAGGGGGAGTTGCCGTTGTGCTGCTCGATTACCGATACCTGATGGGTGATCGGTGGAGATTTGATTTCTCGCTGATCTGGTTTAAGCCCGATCCGATCATAGTCTGTAGCTACCCCCAGGGCGGCGATGCGATCAAGGAGTTCGTTTAAAGACGACAACTCCATTGGATCCATCTGTTTGGAGTGTTTGGAATCAACGCGGAGGCGATTTTGGATGACCCGAGAAGTCATCGTCGGCTCGATGGCCGAGCAAGCGGTCATAATGAAGCCGCCCAGTCGGAGAGTTTGGCCTGAGGCTAGGGCTCCTCCGGAGGTGATGTTGTCCTTGATAACAAGGCAAGCCATCAATCTTGTCTTCGATGTCAGAGCGGAACTCTCAATGGAAGCACCAATGTCGGTGTCAAAACCGGCAGATCTCGGGTAGGGGGTCCCGAGCTGTGTGTCTAAGGTTGATGGTAACAGGAGGCGGGGGACACGATGTTTACCCAGGTTCGGGCCCTCTCTATCGAGGAAATACCCTACTTCCTGCTATATTGATCTTGATGATATGAGTATTACAAGAGTTGATCTACCACGAGATCGTAATGGCCAAACCCTAGAAGTCTAGCCTATGAGGATTATGATTGAGTATGTCTATGCCTCTACGGACAAGGCCCTCCAGTTTATATAGGCACTGGAGGGGACTAGGGTTTTAGAAAGTCAGTTACAGAGAAAGGAATCTACATATCCGGTTGCCAAGATTGCCTTCCACGCCAAGGAGAGTCCCATCCGGACACGGGAGAGAGTCTTTAGTCTTATATCTTCATAGCATAACAATCCGGCGCACATCAATAGTCCAGCTGTCCGAGGACCCCTTAATCCGGGACTCCCTCAGTAGCCCCCAAATCAGGCTTCAATGACGAGGTGTCCGACGCGCAGATTGTCTTCGGCATTGCAAGGCGGGTTCCTCCTCCGATTTCTTCAAAGTACATGATTAAAAGAGCAGTATTTCGTGTTCCATTAATCGCCACGCTCATCGGCTTCCGCACCATCGTATCTTCAGCTTCCACGTGTTGAGCGAATATGAGAGGTTGGGTCACTTTTGCACATACCACCTTGTTCATGTAAGAAAGGCGTCTATAAAAGAGACTGGGATTTCCAGATCCATTCCACACCAAGCGAAAAATCCTCGGAGCTCACTGGGAGAAACCATTCCACCATGGCCAGTATTCCCAGTTCTTCCTCTCATCCCCAAGGCCCCGAAAAAGGCAATTGAGAGAGGTGCTTCGTATCCTATAGTCAGCGAGAGAAGCTACAGACAGAAAGATTTCTTCCCCCGTAGATCTGGCTCCCATTCGAGCAGGATTGATTCCTTTCAATGACGGGGCTCAAGCGGAGAACTTCCCCAACCCATCTAGGGGGAGCGGGGGTGCTTTGTTCCCTATTTATTGAGAGGCGTGGGATTTCCAATCCATCCATTCCTCCGAGGCCTCCTGGAGTATTACGGCCTCCAACTACATAGTTTCACTCCTGCCTCCATCCTGCATATTGCGGGTTATGTCGCCATTTGCGAGCTGTTCCTCGGCTGTGAAGCCCACTTTGAATTGTGGAGGAAGTTGATCTGCCTCGTCCCTCGTAACCAGGAGGGATCAATATTTGAAGTAGGTTGAGCCGAAGTGTGGCGCGTTGCCGGAACCGGATACCCGTCTGGCACGCCGAAGAAGGCATCCGAAGAGTGGCCTTCCAAATGGTTTTATATTGAGGGCATCGCTCTTTCCGACCCAGTCAGAATGGGTCTTCCTGAATTTTCAAGAGCTCCGTTGAAGAAGCGTCACAACTGGCGCCCTCAGAGCCTCAAGGAGGAAGATAGTGCAGAAGTCCGTCAATTGATGAGCAAGATAAGGACGCTCGCTCAGTCCGGTCTATCCATAGTCGAGGTAATGGCGACTTCATAGCATGAGAGGTTCAGCCACTTCAATATAAAAGGTTTCCCATGTGGCACTCCAATGGGGAAGATGACGGCTCCCGTTGCGGTCGGAAGGGCCTGGACACTTCTGCCGCTCTGACCAAAATACTGGCCGAATTATACAAGGGAGAGAAAGAGGAATTTGCTCGCATTATGCATCAGGATGGATTTTCCATGTACAATCCTCCTAGATGGGTAAGTTCTAATGCCACTACCCTTCTCATTCTGCTCCCAAAGTTGCTTCCCAAGGACAATAATCCATCCATTTGCAACAGGAATGGCGAAAAATCACCAAGGAGCTCAAGAATCCTGCTCCACAGCCAGAGGACCATAACCGGGACCTGGACCCCGAATTCAAAGAGGATCCAGATATATAAGTCGAGCTCGAGGGGTGTTTTACCAGGCGAGCCATGATGGCACGGCAATGGCTATTATCGCTGACTGTCCCAATCTTCTTCCCGCCTCACATGTAAGTAACCAGGAGTCATTTCTTCAAGAAGAACCCTCTCATTATGCCTCACCCATCGCACTATCTCGTGCTCTGAAGGGGAGGCATTCGGCGCGCCATGCTGCACCTGAGGCGACTTACAAGAGAGCGGCGCCCACGCCGGGCGGGCCTTCAAAGAGGAAGGCGAATACGACCGAGCCTTTCTCAAAGAGGCACGATTTTGTTAAAACATTCTCCTTGGCTATCACATTGAAGTGTGACATTGTTCGTGGTGTCTCGTCAGGAAAATCATCCGCCGTACTAAGCCTGGGGATCCTGCAAGTCATGCCTCCACTAGTAGGGTTCCAAATCATGTCCTTAGGACAGAGGATGACACGGGAGTGACGCCGGATTGTCCTTCAGCAGAGAAGTCGGATGATGTATCCGTTACAAACTCTGAAGTAGAAAGTGCCATGAATCATCGGCACCGGTGAGCAACTCTTCGAGACCACGACTTTTCAAATGAGGCGTTCAACACCTTCAGCTCGGCTGATGCGTACATCTGAGCTGCTCGAGATGGGCTTACAAGGGCCACTGATCGGTATTTGAAAGATGTGCGAGTAAGTACACATTTGTTTAAGTCTGGTAATTATATATACCATTAGCCCCTGAGACTTGAAGCAGTTGGTACAACTGATTTAAGGATCATTGTGTAACCAGGTGCTCATAGAAAAGAACAATCGGTTGTCTCAAGAGCTAGAACAATGTTGGACCCAGCTTGCTGCCGCAACTGCCGAACTGGAGGATTATGATTGAGTATGTCTATGCCTCTACGGACCAAGCCCTCCGGTTTATGTAGGCACCGAAAGGGACTAGGGTTGTACAAAGTCAGTTACAGAGAAAGGAATCTACATATTCGGTCGCCAAGCTTGCCTTCCACGCCAAGGAGAGTCCCATCCGGACACGGGAGAGATTCTTCAGTCTTGTATCTTTGTAGCCTAACAGTCTGACCCACATCAATAGTCCGGCTGTCCGAGGACCCCTTAATCTGGGACTCCCTCAGTCTCCACCTCGGTCAGTGCTCCTAATAAATATCATAGCACTTTAGTCAGCACAAATCATTCATCCTTCCTTAGTATGGACAAGGTTATTGAATTATTGCATACCTTGGTTGTCTTCCAGCTGTTTCTTCACACGGCGGAGCTCTTCCTCGGTCCGCCCCAGACTCTACTTTAGTTCGGAGACCTCAGCAGCATGAGAGGTCTTAATCAGCAACGACGCCTGCTTATTCATATAGACATGTCAGTTTGGTCTCCTGCGAAAATTATTTGATCCTCTGTTCGGCTTTTCTTTCCGAACACCGGACAGTCTCAGGGGCTACTGTCTATACTGTGACATTCTTTTTACATAATTGCTTTGCTTACCTCAAAGCCTGTTAGAAGGCTTGTGCAGGCTTCGGTCAGTTCGCTCTTCGTGGACTGAATCTTCTCAACCACCGTACCCATAAAGGTACGGTGTTCCTCAACAATAGAAGCACTTCGCAGCGCTTCCATTAAAGTGTCCGGCGCTTCTGGCTGGATAGAGGTCACCGACGGAATTGGCGCGCCTCCTCCGCTTGAAGGAGGCTGCTTGCCAGGTTACGGAGATGCATAGGTCTCTAGGACCATATTCGGCTGGGGGTCGAACTGAATGTGGCCCCCACCACCAGTCTCCATGGGGGTTTGCTCCCATATGTGTCCGGCGGCTGAGATTTCGTCCTCCAGCACCCCCATGACTGCCTCCTGAGTCTCTCCCTGGCCTGGGAACCTTTCGGACAACACCTCAGTGTCATCCATGGCCTTGGGAGAGGAGGCCGCCGGAAGGGACCGCTATCCATCGCCTGCGGGTCTAGTGAATTCGATGAGGACGACGATCGCTCGAGATCGGACCAAACCGGACTACAAATACATGATTCAACATGTTAAGACTATGGAGTAGAGAGGCCGGGTATATGAATGTGTCCGGGTTTTGGAGTACTTACGATTCGGCTAGGGGCTTGAGTCGAGAGCGCCGCTCTTGGCTGCTATCGACGTCCCATGCAGAGTCATCCGCAAGGGAACCCTTCCCCCTTTTGGACGCCTCTGCCTCCAGATTTATGGAGGCCGCCCTATTCTTCCTTCCCCCTCAAGGAGAGAGTTGCTTTCCTCCTCCTCTTCGTCCTCGGCGACGGAGGAGTGAGTCTCGATGTCTCCAGACGTCATGTCTGAAGCGCTCTTGCGATGGAGACCACTTCTAGTCTCCTTGGTCTCCTTGGCCTTCTTCTCTGACGTTTTATAGGGTGCCGGAACTAGCATCTTCGTTAGAAGTGGAATTGTTGGGTCTTCGGGTAGCGAAGCCGGACAGTGAATCCGCTCCGCCTTCTTTGTCCAGCCCTGAGAGAATCAGTAGGGAGGCTTAGGCGTCTTCCTCAAGTACGCATGTAAAGGATACACCTTGAAAACATGAAAAAAACTTACCGGACTAGCGGGATGGGCCAAATCGTGCCCACGGTCCTCGGTCGTAGCCGGCCACGTTTGGTTGGACTTGAAAAGCACCTTCCAGATGTCTACGTGCGTAGTGCCGAAGAACTGCAGCAAGGTCTGGTGCTTCGCCGGATCGTACTCCCACAAATGGCAACTCCGGCTTTGGCATGGAAGGATCCGGCGAACTAGCATGACCTGGATCACGTTGACGAGCTTGATGTTCTTGTCCATCATGCTCTTGACACGCGTCTGAAGTGCTATCAGCTCGTCCAACGAAGACCAGTCCAGGCCCTTCTCAGGCCAGGAGGTGAGCCGCATCGGGACTCCGGACCGGAATTCGGGGGCCGCGACCCAGGTGGTGTCGCGCGGCTCTGGGACATAAAACCACTGTTGTTGCCACCCTTTGACGGTCTCAATAAAGGTACTTGTTGGCCATGTAATGTTGGGCATCTTGCTCACCATGGCGCCTCCGCACTCTGCGTGTTTGCCGCCCACCACCTTCGGCTTCACATTGAAGGTCTTTAACCACAATCTAAAGTGTGGTGGGATGCGGAGGAAGGCCTCGCACACGACAATGAATGCCGAGATGTTGAGGAAGGAATTTGGGGATAGATCATGGAAATCTAACCCATAGTAGTACATGAGTCCGCAGACAAATGGGTGGAGAGGAAATCCCAGCCCGCGGACGAAGTGGGAGATGAACACTACCCTCTCATAGGGCTCCAGAGTGCGGACGATCTGTCCCTCGGCAGGAAGTCAGTGGGCGATTTCCTTGGCTAGATACCCGGCCTCCCGGAGCTTCGTAATATCCTTCTCCTTGACGGAGGAGACCATCCACTTGCCCTGCGCTCCGAATCCGGACATGGTTGGAGTGCTTTCTGGGGGCGGAAAGGATGAGAACTTGGGCGCTGGAGCTCGAGAATGGGGAAGGCAGAGAAAGAAGGCGTGGGTGAAAGGAATGAATCCTTATCCCTTTATAAAGGCAGTGAATATCAAGCACCTCCCCACTCGCCCTAGAAACTCGCTTATCCCCAAGGGACGTGCGAACAGTACGATGGGATTACCCATGCCTGTATTGATGAGAATCTCGCAATAAGGGGACACGATCTCTGCTTTGAGAAGACGTGCCAGTAAAACCGCATCTCGAAATATGGAGCGGCAGGCTAAAAACGGTTCGAAATAATGGTCGGGCGGCGACGTGATGTCACGTTACAAAAAGTTGTCAGCGGATTGGACTCGTGCAAAATTATACTCTCTACTGTTGTGTGTGGAATTCGTTTTGCAGAGCTGGACACGATTCTTGTCTTCAAAGACTACTTTGGAGTATTCGGAGGAGGAACCCGCCTTGCAATGCCAAAGACAATCTGCGCGCCGGACACCTCGTCATTGAAGCCTGGTTCACGGGCTACTGAGGAAGTCCTGGATTAAGGGGTCCTCGGACAGCCGGACTATTGGCATGGGCCGGACAGTTGGGCTATGAAGATACAAGACCGAAGACTCTCTCCCGTGTCCGGATGGGACTCTCCTTGGCATGGAAGGCAAGCTTGGCGTCTGGATAATGAAGATTCCTTTCTCTGTAACCGACTCTATATAACCCTAGTCCCCTCCGGTGTCTATATAAACCGGAGGGCTTAGTCCGTACAGGGAGAATCATAATCATACAGGCTAGACTTCTAGGGTTTATTCATTGCAATCTCGTGGTACATCAACTCTTGTAATACTCAAATTCAGCGAGATCAATCAAGCAGGAAGTAGGGTATTACCTCCATAGAGAGGGCCCAAACCTGGGTAAACATCATGTCCCCCGCCTCCTGTTACCATCGACCTTAGACGCAAAGTTCGGGACCCCCTACCCGAGATCCGCTAGTTTTGACACCGACAGTCTTCCCCCGCGGCCGAGCCGGCTCGCCGTCCCCAACCTCCTTCACAGCTTCCTTTCCCCCGCGCGACTTGAGGGCGGCATATTGCGGCTTGAACTTCTCCTCATCTTTGATGACCCTATAGCAATGGAGAGGTTGAAGCACTTGCCATTGTGTTGGACCTTGAATGCCTCCAAAGCTTGAAATGCCTACAAATATTTTCATGCAACCATGTTGGCACAAAAGGGATGCAAAAGAACATGCAAGCATGAACTTGATGACACAAAACAGGGCGGCTTGCTACCATACCATGTCTTGCATGCCGATGCCACTCACGGGGCGGGCCTTGACGCTCTCAAGAGTGGCACAAAACTTGTTGCACTCTTGTTGGATCACTCTCCATCGCTTCGAAATGGACACCCACCCACGCGTGCTCACAATTTGATAAGGAGGAAACTTCTTGCGCTCATGAAACTCCCGGTGGACATGAATCCAAAAAGTTGAATGCCTTTGTTCGGCGTCGGTCTTGGGGTCTTGTCCAATGTCCCTCCAACACTCTCAAAGAAGCTTGTCCTCAACCACCGTGTATGCCTTCGCGCGCTTGCTCTTGCGCTTCGGCTTTGGCCCGGTGGCTTGGTTGGCGAGCTCGTCCTCAAACAAAGGCTCCACTTTGATGTTGCACTCGTCTTCTTCCTCTTTCCCGTAGTCATCCGGAAACTCGTGGTCAAGTGGGAAGCCGTCTAGGTCCATGCCGACCTGATCACGCATGAAGGCCGACTGATCATAGCCAGCGCCCGACGTGAACACCCCGTGGCCGTCCTGGCTTTGTGTCTCGTCGGAGTCATAGCCAGTGGCTGGCGCACCACCCTCGAAGATGAGGTTCTGCATGTAGATCTCATCGTCGGCGGTCGGCATTTCGTCGAACAGGTTGTGGGCGTCGGGTAGCATGTTGGTCGGCATCTACCACGCATGTTTCCTCGCGCCTACGAATGACGAGCCACCGGCTACCAGTGTGGCATTGAGGTCGATGGGTGCGGGAGCGTGCATGGAAGGCGCCACCATGCTCACGTCGGGCGAGCACACCCCGGAGAGACGCGAGGCCTATGGATACACATGGAAGACGGGTATCAGAGTGCATGTCGACGTGCGGGGCGAGTCGGGTAGCACCATCTGAGGGAACGCGGATGAGCCGATGCTGGCCGCGGCGGCCACGGCGGCGTTGACGAGGCCGTGCTGGCAAGGGTTTAACCCTAGCATGTAGAGCGCCTCCCTTGTTGCCGCTGTGACGCGGGCGTTGGTGACCTCCTACTGCGCGGCGGCGGCGATGGCGGCAGCCACGACGGCTTCACCCCTTGTGTCCGCAGCGTGCCTCCGGCTCTTCCTCTTGGCCGACTCCGCCACCCGCTGTTCAGGTGTCAGCGCCTTCTTTGGCTTGGCCGCGGCGGCAGTTTTGTGCGGGGCACGGGGCTTGCCTTTGCTGGAACAGGCGGTCTTCATGCCGGACGAGGCGAGGAAGGCAAGGCCAGCGGCGGCATCGAGATCGAGGTAGTCGTCCATGGCGGGTGCGGGGCGGGAGCATGTGAGGGAGGGGGGTTTTTGGGGAAAATGGGGGGAAATGGTGCTTGCTGCCACTGACCGGCAGGCCCGGGGAAAGGAGTAGGCGCACGCGCGCGTCCGTCATGTGTTCGCGCCGACGCAAATCTGGCTCAAAATTGGTCCAGGAATGGGTTGCCCGCGGACGAAAAGCGGACGCGCGTCCGTTTGGGTCGGTGCGTTGGGCCGACTTTTGTGTCCGCGCCGACCCAAACGGATGGTGCCGGACGAAATGGGTCGCCCCATTGGATTTGCTCTAATAACATGCAAGCCCTTTTGGACGCGCCATATAGAGAGGACGAGGTGAAAACTACCTTGTTCTAGATGTTCCCGACGAAAGCGCCTGATCCGGATGGCTTCCCTGCTCACTTCTTTCAAAAACACTAGGACGTTTGTGGTTCTGAAGTGACAAAAAGGTAGTTCTGAAAATAGTGGAGGGGCAAGAAAGCGCCGAAAGCATTAACCGGATGGTGTTGGTCCTGATCCCGGAGGTAAAAAATCCGTTGCTCCTATCACAGTTTCGGCTAATTAGTTTGTGCAATGTGTTATATAAAATTGCTTCTAAGGTGGTTGCAAATCGTCTTAAAGTGGTCCTTCCAGATATTATTTCAGTGAAACAGTCCGCCTTTGTCCCAAGATGTCTGATAACAGATAACATCATTCTGGCATATGAGTGTTTGCACTTTATGAAACGCAATAAGGCAGTTAAACATTGCCATTGTGCATTGAAGCTTGATATGATGAAAGCATACGATAGGGTTGAGTGGGACTATTTAAAGGCCATCATTCTCAAATTGTGATTCTCTGATAGGTGTGTCTCTATTGTCATGAACCTTGTCAGCTCTGTCTCTTTTGCAGTTTTGTTCAATGGAAAGAAATTGGATGAGTTTAAACCTTCACTAGGTATTCGTTAGGGAGATCCTATCTCCCTTACCTGTTTTTGTTGGCAGCAAAGGGCCTTTCGTGCCCCCTTAACTCCAAAGCTCAGTCATCACAGATGGGTGGAATCCAAGTAGTGCCGTCGGGGCCTCCTGTTAACCACTTTTTGTTTGCAGATGATAGCCTACTGTTTTTTAAAGCGAATGGTTTGGGGACGATTGAGGTGTCAACCTGTTGGATAGTTATTGCAGGGCGTCTAGTCAGGTATCAATGCTACTAAGTCTTCTATATTTTTTAGTAAAGGCTGCCCAACTAATATTAAGGAAGAGATTAAGGGGTTGTTGCATGTTCCTAATGAAAGTCCAAACGATAGGTATTTGGGGATGCCCTCAGATGTAGGCTCCTCTGCAACTGGATCCTTCAAATATTTAAAGGATAGACTTTGGAATAAGGTTAAAGGATGGATTGCAAAATTATTTTCTTCAGCGAGTAAGGAAGTTTTGATCAAGTCAGTGACTCAAGCGGTGTCGATCTATTCTATGTCCTGTTTCAAACTTCCAAGGGGACTTTGTGAGCACCTGAATAAACTCATACGTCAATTTTGGTGGGGAAGTAAGGATGGTCACCGGAAGCTTGCATGGGTTTCCTGGAATGACATGACGCAACCAAAGCTTACGGGAGGCTTGGGATTCAAAGATTTTGAACTTTTCAATTTAGCTTTATTGGCTAAACAGACATGGCGGATCCTACAGTCCCCTGACACCTTGTGTGCTCAGATTATGAAAGTGGTTTACTTCCCCACTAGAACAATCTTGTCAGCTAAATTTGGTAACCATCCATCAAAAACTTGGAGAGCACTTACAGAGGGAAGAGATATCTTACGCTAAGGTCTGATTAGGAGGATTGGTGATGGTTCATCCACCAACATCCGGCTAGATAACTGGATCTCCAGAGATGAAAATATGAAGCCAATAGTGTGGAAAATATGAGGCCAACGGTGTGCTTGTCGGCTGCCCGGCCCACTTTTGTTTCCGAGCTCATTGACCATACAGAAGCTTCATGGAACCGTGAACTGCAACAACAATTATTCTTACCGGTGGATGTTGATGCCATCATGAGCATACCACTTTCTACTAGGCAGGAAACTGACTTCTAGAGTTGGCATTTTGAGAGGAACGGACATTTCTCTGTGAAGTCATCATATCGTATGCTCACAAGCACCAAACGGAGGCGTGAAGCATGGCTTGAGGGCCGTGCGAGCGCTTCCAATAGGGCAGCAGAAGAAGGGGGATGGAAGAAGCTTTGTCATGTTGATGTCCCGGGAAAGATTCGGAATTTTATTTGGAGGTTAGCAAAAGAATCAATCCCGACCGAAGATGTCCGCAAACGTCCGAAAATGTCGCACTCTAATAATTGTCAGCTATGTGGCACTAGAGACTCTTGGCGTCATTCTTTGCTTGAGTGCTCATCTTCGAGATGTATATGGGCTTTAACCGGTGTGGATCTCGCTGAACACCTCATTGCCACAACAGAACCATCGGCGAAGCAGTGGCTGTTTGCGATGATTGATGCACTCTCACACGATAAATTTGTGATGTTGACAGTTACTCTTTGGGCTACATGGACAGCCAGGCGAAAGGCGATCCACGAATCAAACATCCAGATTGAGTCCACGTGCCACTCATCTCTTTGTGCAGTGGTTCATATCAAAGTTGGAGGCAATAAAAAAAGTTCCGAATAGCCAGCTAGGCACCCCCAGAGGTGGAAACCTCCAGTAGCATGTATGGTCAAAATCAATGTCCACGGAGGGCTATCCCGTGATGGTGCCACTGGTGCTTCTGCCGCTGTTTGTAGGGACGATGAAGGCCGGTTCCTAGGATCCTCGTCGATGGTGTTTCCTGGAGTTACAGACCCTGCCTATTTGGAGGCCTTAGCATGTCGAGAAGCTCAAGCACTAGCTTTGGATTTGAATTTAGCCAATGTCATTATTTCATGCGACAACAAAGGGGTAGTGGAGGACATAAAAAATGATGATCGTGGCATGAACGGCACTATCATTCATGAGATCAGGGAGAACCAATTGCTTTTTCAGGCTTGTAATATTATATATAAAGGTAGAGAAACGAACCAAAAAAGCTCATAGTTTGGTAAAATTTTCAGTTTCACTTAGTAGGGGCCGCCATTTGGGGCTAGGTACCCGCATGATCTCATTTGTATTCCTTTTAACATCCCCTTTGATCAATAAAGCGTTTTCTTACTGCTCAAAAAAAATTAGCAATGCGAACCAACCTGTGGTTAGAGGGTTAGAGGGACTGTGGTATTCCTAGCCCACCAGGGTTTAAATCCTCGTGCTCGCATTTATTTCTGGATTTATTTCAGGATTTTTGGCGATGCGCATTCACTGGGAGTAGATGTTCCCGTCGACGACGAGGCGCCTACGATGACTTCGTAAATCTCAAGATGATATGTCGGCTCAGTCTTTCGGAGGTGCTCATAGGGGTAGGGTGTGCGTGTGTGCGTTCATAGGAGTGAGTGTATGCGCGTGTATATGAGTGTTTGCGTATGTACTGATGTTAAAAAAATTAGCAATAAAAAAAGGAACACCTCAAAAAAAGCAATAAAACGGTAATTGATATTTTCTCCTTTCAAAAAGGAAACCGACGCTATAGCTCCAAATCCAAATCAGATCGGAGGCCTCCATATACGAGATTAATCATCCTCACGAGCAAGCACAAAAAGGTCGCCACGAACGATCTCTAAGTAGGTACGTGCTCTGTGCGCGGCTTTGATGGATCCAGCGACGACTATGACCCGGCCGCGCAAGAAGTCGCGGCAGTCCGGCGGCTCTGGCCGTGTTGGGCAACCGAAACAGAGGGATGCACTGAAGGAGCAGAGGTTACCTGCCAGAGGATATGAGTTGCCGGTGACCAAAAAGCCGTCGGTGCAGTTCGATGTAGTAGGGCCGACGGGGAATCCTGTCTCCAGCGGCCTGGCAGCGCTCGCCGTTGGGCTCGCGAGGCGCCTTGCCGATGGGGGCGTGGATGCCAACCTAGTCTTCTCGCCGCTGTCCATCTACACCGCTCTGGCGCTCCTGGCCGCCGGCGCCCGGGATGCCACACTGGACGAGATCCTCCGCGCGCTCGGCGCACGGTCGCGCAGCGAGCTCGAGAGCTTCGTGTCACACATGGCGGCGGACGCACTCCAAGACAGGTCCGCCGCGGGCGGCCCGCGCATAGCATTCGCGTGTGGCATCTGGAGCGACCTGACGCGGCGTCTGAAGTTGTCCTTCCGTGAGGCCGTTGTGGGCACGTACAAGGCCGAGGCCAGCAGCGTCGACTTCCGCGGCGCGCCGGAGGCAGCCCGGAGCCAGATCAACGGGTGGGCGGCTCAGGTGACGAGGAACCTCATCGACTCGGTCCTCCCGGCGGGGTCGATAAGCCCGGCGACCCAGGTCGTGCTCGGCAACGCCATGTACTTCAAGGGCAAGTGGCAGGACCAGCCGTTCGACAAGAGGTACACCGCGCACAAGCCCTTCCACCGGCTCGACCACAGCCAGGTCGACGTGCCCTTCATGCAGAGCTGGAAGTCACAGTTCGTCGCCGTGCACGACGGGTTCAAGGTACTCAAACTCCGGTACAAGATGACGGCGCCAAATTACCAGGAACAGGCGCATTCTCCTCCTTTTGGCCATGTTGATTCTGCTGATCACCAGGAGGAACAGGTGCCCTCTAACTCCTATCATAGCGGGCATACACAGTTGTCGATGTGCATCTTCCTCCCGGACGCCCACGACGGTCTGCTGGGGCTTGTGGACACGATAGCGTCCCGGCCTGGGTTCCTGCAGGACCACCTGCCGGAGGTGCAGATCACCCTCAGCGAGTTTCGTGTGCCAAAGTTCAAGCTGTCCTTCCAGAGCAGCGTCGTTGCCGTCCTCAAGAAGCTGGGGCTCCAACTGCCATTCTGCCTGGAAGGCGACCTATCTGACATGGTGGAGGACGATGGCTCTGGCTCACCGATTGTAGTGGAGGATGTCATCCACAAGGCCGTGGTCGAGGTAAACGAGGAAGGTACTGAAGCCGCCGCGGTCACTGTGGTCAAGAAGACTCCTCGATGCGCACCAAGGGGGAGGAGGCCGCCGCCTCCACAAGTCGATTTCATCGCCGACCATCCGTTTGCTTACTACATAGTGGAGCAGGCGACCGGCGCAGTTGTCTTTGCGGGGCATGTTGTCGACCCCTCCAAGGAGTAATAAAATAGCTAGCTGTTGAGTTGAAGGACCACATTTTCTTTTCCTAGTTTTGATTTCAGAACTGCTTTGGCTACGAGCGCTACTTGTGGTATGATGAATTTATATGGATGAATATTTATCACCTCATGAAAATCTGCTTTGTGCTTTCTTGCAGTGTAATTGTTGGAGTGAGTTTTATTGGTTAGTTAATCTGTTTAGCAGCTACGTAGTATTATTTTAGCTGAAATTTCCAGAGTTTCAGTTTTCTGTAGCTCTGTCCTCCTACAGATTCATGGACACTGTCCAGAGTCCAGATGCAGGCTTTTTCTTGCGTAGCATAGACTTGTGAGATGAATAAAAAAAAAGAAACTTCTCATAGAAACCTGCGAACAATCTTGGAAAATAGCACTAAAATGTGTAGTTTTTGTTTTGTCACTTCACGTTTTAAATTTTCAGTAGGCGGCTCATGATTGTATTATCATTTGGTTGACAGAATTTTTCGTGTGAGGTCCAGATTGTTTAGTAGAAGTAATTAGTTCCGCCTTTTTTTACTTGAAAGAGTGAGATCAGTTCTGCAAGTGCGCTATAGTTCAACGATTTTGTGAGAATTGACGCCCGTAGGGGCAGCATGCCAGCATGTGTGTCAGTTAGAGGGTTTGTTTTCACCTGCTCATTTTTGTGAAGGTTCAGTCATTGATGTGTAGTGTTTTTGTTCAGCTAGCGTTGGGAGGGGGCCGTGTTCTCTGTTCCTAAGTCTCTCAATTTTATCAAATTCTCTGTTTCTCTGTTCCTCAGTCTATCGTATTTCTTTGTGTTTCGCTGTTCCTTATCCTGAGAGTTTAGCTCATCAGTCTTCTCACTTTTATTCTAATCCCTATTTTTTTCCATCATTTGTTTCTCACTTTATTAAGTCCTTTTATCTCATTTACTTCTTCAGTTTCACCATTTTCTCTCGGTTTCTTGAGCTATCCCTCTTCAGTTTGCTCAGTCTTATTCAGCTTCTCCCCGTCTCCTTTGTCTATTTGTCTCTCACTTTGTTCTTTCATCCACTCAATGTTCCCAAGGCAGGAAATGAGAAATTTGTGTTAGTTAGGCCTTAGTCTGAAACTGCGGCTTTCTTATTCAGTTTATTTCAGTCTGTCACACGGTTCAGTCTTCCTTCTTTTTGCCTGTAGGACCAGACGAACCATGTGTACCAGCTAGATAGACAATGCTCAATCAATCACTGTTTTCCATAGAGAGCAACTCAATCATGGTTGAGTCTTCTAAGTGCTCCCTCCGTCCCAAATAACTTGTCGGTTGTAGCAGTTAGTGCTGTCCTACCTTGTTCTACATAGAACAGTTAAAAGTAATGTTTGTCTGCTATCCTTTTTTTTTCAAAAATGTTCAGCCATGGTATTAAAAAAAAATTAATACTTTTGCCTTTTTGGTTCGTGGTCAGACAAACATGAAAGGCAATTCTGAACCTTTATTTTTTTAGAAAATGCCCAATCAACATACCAATTCTATATCATAGTAATGCTAAACTAAGCGTGAGTGTAGAATAGTTTATTCTACACCCCGGTAATGCTCTATACAAAATATAGTTTTTTTTTTGACAATGTTGTAAATTAAAAACTTGGATAGCAAAACAAATATTTTAAAATTACTACATTTTATAGAGTCCCATATTGTCGACCTTCTACGTCCCATATTGTTTGGAAGCTATTCATGCGGTCGTCACTCTACGTCCCATATTGCCTCACAATCATCCAATGCCCTGATCATAGCGCAGAAAGCCTATGTTTCATTTCTTGAGCATCATGTATGCACCATGTATCATGGAGTTACCAGAGCACTTCGGTGCCCACTCCCTAAGCCATCAGGTCCTCAACTCTCCACGGTGACCAACAAATAAAGAATCGCTTCAACGTCGAGAGGGAGAGAACCTGGTGCTGGGGCCAGGCACTCCTTTTGTCATCCATGAGTCTGGAGACCCTGAGAAGGTGACACCTACCTTGAGGAATAACATGTTTAGCAGAAAAAGGATGAGGGATCCATCTATGGCGGCAAATCCTAACTTGACGAGCATATCCACCACCGGATCAGCCTTTTAATTGAGGAGATCGAGTCCTTTCTAAGTATAAACCTTGCGTTTGTGTGTGCCTCTTCAGAAAAGGGTGTGACCGCCACCCACATATCAAATGTTTATGGTCTTGAGCAATGTTTGTGGTCTTGAATATGTTTGCAAATAAGATTTGGGACGATCGATGCTTGGCAGGGCATAGATGAGATAATTAAGACTTGTTCAATCGTGTTGTGTTTCCTACACATAATGTGAAACATTCAAGCTATAATGTGCATATTATCTAATGATCATGGGAATAACATGAGCAAACAGGGAGAGCTAATCCAAAAAAATAAGATTAGGTCCCCAGAGTGTCAATTAATAAATTTTAATCTTGTGTCCTGACTTGATATCACGCACACACTACAAGCCATATGTGATGGTCCGTACAAACGATCGAGAAACTAGCATACGATCCAACTGAACTTTATACCACATAATATAAATGTATTGTCCTGAATATGATGTACCGCCGCAAGCTCTGCATAATTCATAATTGAGGATATAGCAGTCTTGATTAATTTTGCACAGTGTTCTCATATCAGATAAAAGGCTAACTGGCTACTGATTCAAACTTTAAATTCGGTTGCTTAACATTTAACCATCGACTAGTATGTTTCTAACTCCAATTCTACATGCTATCAATTCCCAACATCAAAGACAATTAAATACTTTCACACGCAATGACCGGAGGAGTAAACGGTGGAGGGGGGTGCCGCACACGGCGAAGAAACAATTGTTTTGCTTTGGGGTGCCCCTGCCCCCGTATATAAAGGAGGGAGAGTGGAGAGGGCCGGCCTAGGGCGCGCCAAGTGGGGGGAGTCCAACTAGGACTCCTAGTGCTAGTCGCCCCCTTCCTTTCCAACGGAGGGGGAAAGAGGGAAGTGGAGGGAGAGAGAGAGAGGGAGAAGGAAAGGGGGGCCGCACCCACTCCCCATTGTCTAATTCGTCCTCCCATCGGGGGTGGGGGGCGCCACCTCCTCTGGCCTGCCTCCTCCTCTCCCATGTGGCCCAATAAGGCC
>NC_041389.1:665429974-665450595 GCF_002162155.2 Triticum dicoccoides | reverse complement strand
GGGGGGGTCCGATAACCCCTCGGTACTCCGAAAAATGCCCGAACCACTCCAGAACTATTCCGCTGTCCGAATATAACCTTCCAATATATCAATCTTTACCTCTCAACCATTTTGAGACTCCTCGCCATGTCCGTGATCTCTTCCGGGACTCCGAACAACCTTCGGTCACCAAAACAAATAACTCATATAATACATATCATCCTCGAACGTTAAGCGTGCGGGCCCTACGGGTTCGAGAACTATGTAGACATGACCGAGACACCTCTCCGGTCTTTAACCAATAGCGAAACCTGGATGCTCATATTGGTTCCCACATATTCTACGAAGATCTTTATCGGTCGAACCGCAATGTCAGCATACGTTATTCTCTTTGTCATCGGTATGTTACTTGCCCAAGATTCGATCGTCAGTATCTTCATACCTAGTTCAATCTCATTACCGGCAAGTCTCTTTAATCACTCCGTAGTGCATCATCCCGTAACTAACTCATTAGTCACATTTCTTGCAAGGCTTCATATGATGTGCATTGCCGAGAGGGCCCAGAGATACCTCTCTGATACTCCGAGTGACAAATCCTAATCTCGATCTATGCCAACCCAACAAACACCTTGGGAGATACATGTAGAGCATCTTTATAATCACCCAGTTATGTTGTGACATTTGATAGCACACAAGAAATTCCTCGGTGTTCGGGAGTTGCATAATCTCATAGTCGGGGGAATATATATTTGACATGAAGAAAGAAGTAGCAATATAACTGAACGATCATTATGCTAAGCTAATGGATGGGTCTTGTCCATCACATCATTCCACTAATGATGTGATCCCGTTTATCAAATCACAACTCATGTCCATGGTTAGGAAACTTAACCATCTTTGATCAACGAGCTAGTCTAGTAGAGGCATACTAGGGACATGGTGTTTTGTCTATGTATTCACACAGGCATCAAGTTTCCGGTTAATAAAATTCTAGCATGAATAGTAAACATTTATCATGAATAAGGAAATATAAAATAAGAACTTTAGTATTGCCTCTCGGGCATATTTCCTTCAGTCTCCCACTTGCACTAGAGTCACTAATCTAAATTACATTGTAATGAATCTAACACCTATGGAGTCTTGGTGCTGATCATGTTTTGCTCGTGGAAGAGGCTTAGTCAACGGGTCTGCAACATTAAGATCCGTATGTATTTTGCAAATCTCTATCTCTCCCACGTTGACCAAATCTCAGATGGAGTTGAAGCATCTCTTGATATGTTTGGTCTTTTTGTGAAATCTGGATTCCTTCGCCAAGGCAATTGCTCCAATATTGTCACAAGAGATTTTCATTGGACCCGATGCACTAGGTATTACACCTGGAACGGATATGAAAACTCCTTCATCCAGACTCCTTCATTTGCTGCTTCTAAAGCGGCTATGTAATCCGCTTCACACGTAGATCCCGCCACGACCCTCTGCTTGGAACTGCACCAACTAACAGCTCCACCATTCAATAAAAATACATATCCGGATTGTGATTTAGAATCATTCGGATCAGTGTCAAAGCTAGCGTCGACGTAACCACTTACGACAAGCTCTTTGTCACCTCCATAAACGAGAAACATATCCCTAGTCCTTTTCAAGTACTTCAGGATGTTCTTGACCACTGTCTAGTGATTCACTCTTGGATTACTTTGGTACCTCCCTGCTAAACTTATAGCAAGGCACACATCAGGTTTGGTACACAACATAGCATACATGATAGAACCTATGGCTGAGACATAGGGAATGACTTTCATTTTCTCTCTATCTTCTGCAGTGGTCAGGCATTGAGTCTGACTCAACTTCACACCTTGTAACACAGGCAAGAACCCTTTCTTTGACTGATCCATTTTGAACTTCTTCAACACTTTATCAAGGTATGTGCTTTGTGAAAGTCCTATCAAGCGTCTTGACCTATCTCTATAGATCTTGATGCCCAATATATAAGCAACTTCACCGAGGTCTTTCATTGAAAAACTCTTTTTCAAGTATCCTTTTATGCTATCCAGAAATTCTACATCATTTCCAATCAACAATATGTCATCCACATATAATATTAGAAATGCTATAGAGCTCCCACTCACTTTCTGTAAATACATGCTTCTCCAAAAGTCTATATAAAACCATATGCTTTGATCACCTCATCAAAGCGTATATTCCAACTCCGAGATGCTTGCATCAATCCATAAATGGATCACTGGAACTTGCACACTGTGTTAGCACCTTTAGGATTGACAAAAACTTCTGGTTGCATCATATATAACTCTTTATTAAGAAATCCATTAAGGAATGCAGTTTTGACATCCATTTGCCAGATTTCATAATCATAAAGTGCGGCAATTGCTGACATGATTCAGACAGACTTAAGCATCGCTACGGGTGAGAAAGTCTCATCGTAATCAACTCCTTGAACTTGTCGAAAACCTTTTGCAACAAGTCGGGCTTTATAGACAGTAATATTACCATCAGCGTCAGTCTTCTTCTTGAAGATCTATTTATTCTCTATGGGTCGTCGATCATCGGGCAGATCCACCAAAGTCCACACTTTGTTCTCATACATGGATCCAATCTCAGATTTTATGGCCTCAAGCCATTTATCGGAATCTGGGCTCATCATAGCTTCTTCATAGTTCGTAGGTTCATCATGGTCTAGTAACATGACCTCCAGAACAGGATTACCGTACCACTGTGGTGCGGATCATGCTCTGTTTGACCTAGGAGGTTCTGTAGCAACTTGATATGTAGTTTCATGATATTTATCATTAGCTCCTTCTCCAGTTGGTGTAGGCATCACGGGAACAAAATTCTCGGGTGAGCTACCTTCCAAATTGAGAGCAGGTACAATTACCTCATCAAGTTCTACTTTCCTCATACTCACTTCTTTCGGGAGAAACTCCTTCTCCAGAAAGGTTTTGTTCTTAGCAACAAAGATTTTGCCTTCGGACTTGTGGTAGAAGGTGTACCCAATTGTTTCCTTAGGGTATCCTATGAAGATGCACTTCTCCGATTTGGGTTCGAGCTTATGAGGCTGAAGCCTTTTGACATAAGCGTCGCATCCCCAAACTTTAAGAAACAACATCTTAGGTTTGTTGCCAAACCACAGTTCATACGGTGTCTTCCCAACAGATTATGACGGTGCCTTGTTTAAAGTGAATACAACTGTCTCTAATGCATAGCCCCAAAATGATAGTGGTAAATCGATAAGTGACATCATAGATCGCACCATATCAAATAAAGTGCGATTACGACATTCAGACACACCATTACGTTGTGGTGTTCCAGGTGGTGTGAGTTGTGAAAATATTCCACATTGTTTTAAATGAAGGCCAAACTCGTAACTCAAATATTCTCCTCCACGATCAGATCGTAGAAACTTTATTTTCTTGTTACGATGATTCTCCACTTCACTCTGAAGTTCTTTGAACTTTTCAAATGTTTCAGACTTGTGTTTCATTAAGTAGATATACCCATATCTGCTCAAATCATCTGTAAGGTTAGAAAATAACGATACCCGCCACGAGCATCAACACTCATTGTACCGCATACATCGGTATGTATTATTTCCAACAAGTCACTAGCTCATTCCATTGTTCCGGAGAACGGAGTTTTAGTCATCTTGCCCATAAGGCACGGTTCGCAAGTATCAAATGATTCATAATCAAGTGATTCCAAAAGTCCATATTTATGGAGTTTTTTCATGCGCTTTACACCGATATGACCCAAACGGCAGTGCCACAAATAAGTTGCACTATCATTATCAACTTTGCATCTTTTGGCATCAATATTATGAATATGTGTATCATCACGATCAAGATTCAACAGAAATAGACCACTCTTCAAGGGTGCATGACCATAAAAGATATTACATATATAAATAGAACAACCATTATTCTCTGATTTAAATGAATAATTGTCTTGCACTAAACAAGATCCAGATATAATGTTCATGCTAAAGGCTGGCACCAAATAACAATTATTCAGGTCTAAAACTAATCCCGAAGGTAGATGTAGTGGTAGCGTGCCGACGGCGATCACATCGACCTTGGAACCATTTCCGACGCACATCGCCACCTCGTCCTTAGCCAATCTTTGTTTAATACGTAGTCCCTGTTTCGAGTTACAAATATGAGTAACCTAACCGGTATCAAATACCCAGGCACTACTACGAG
Organism: Triticum dicoccoides; assembly: GCF_002162155.2. Lineage (NCBI taxonomy): Eukaryota > Viridiplantae > Streptophyta > Magnoliopsida > Poales > Poaceae > Triticum > Triticum dicoccoides. The sequence continues at coordinate 665,446,405 of NC_041389.1, read as the reverse complement.
AATTAGTAAGGTACACATCAATAACATGTATATCAAGTATACCTTTGTTCACTTAGCCATCCTTCTTATCTGCCAAATACTTGGGGAAATTCCGCTTCCAGTGACCAGTCCCTTTGCAGTAGAAGCACTCAGTTTCAGGCTTGGGTCCAGCTTTGGGTTTCTTCCCTGGAGTGATAACTTGCTTGTCATTCTTCTTGAAGTTCCCCTTCTTTTTACCCTTGCCCTTCTTCTTGAAACTATTGGTCTTGTTAACCATCAACACTTGATGCTCCTTTTTAATTTCTATCTTCGCGGCCTTTAGCATCGCGAAGAGCTCGGGAATAGTCTTTTCCATCCCTTGCATATTGTAGTTCATCACAAACCCTTTGTAGCTTGGTGGCAATGATTGAAGAACTCTGTCAATGACACAATCATCTGGAAGATTAACTCCCAGCTGAGTCAAGTGATTATGGTACCCAGACATTCTGAGTATGTGTTCACTAATAGAACTGTTCTCCTCCATCTTGCAACTATAGAACTTGCTGGAGACTTCATATCTCTCAACTCGGGCATTTTCTTCAAATATTAACTTCAACTCCTGGAACATCTCATATGGTCCATGATGTTCAAAACGTCTTTGAAGTCCCGATTCTAAGACGTAAAGCATGGCACACTGAACTAACGAGTATTCATCAGATCGAGCTTGCTAGGTGTTCACAACGTCAACTTCTGCTCCTGCAGCAGGCCTTGCACTCAGCGGTGCATCAAGGACGTAATTCTTCTGTGCAGCAATGAGGATAATCCTCAAGTTACAGACCCAGTCCGTGTAGTTGCTAATATCATCTTTCAACTTAGCTTTCTCTAGGAACGTATTAAAATTCAAGGGAACGGTAGCATGGGCCATTGATCTACAACATAGATATGCAAAAACTATCAGGACTAAGTTCATGATAAATTAAGTTCAATTAATCATATTACTTTAAGAACTCCCACTTAGACAGACATCCCTCAAGTCATCTAAATGATACATGATCCAAATCAACTAAACCATGTCCGATGATCATGTGAGATGGAGTAGTAATGAATGGTGAACATCTCTATGTTGACCATATCTACTATATGATTCACGTTCGACCTTTCGGTCTCCAGTGTTCCGAGGCCATATCTGTATATGCTAGGATTGTCAAGTTTAACCCGAGTATTCCGCGTGTGCAAAACTGGCTTGCACCCGTTGTATTTGAACGTAGAGCCTATCACACCCGATCATCACGTGGTGTCTCAACATGAAGAACTTTCGCAACGGTGCATACTCGGGGAGAACACTTATACCTTGAAATTTTTAGTAAAGGATCATCTTATAATGCTACCGCCGTACTAAGCAAAATAAGATGCATAAAAGATAAACATCACAGGCAATCAAAAATATGTGACATGATATGGCCATCATCATCTTGTGCTTTTTATCTCCATCACCGAAGCAATGTCATGATCTCCATCGTCACCGGCTTGACACCTCGACCTCCATTGTAGCATCGTGATCGTCTCGCCAACCATTGCTTCTACGACTATCGCTACCACTTAGTGATAAAGTAAAGCAATTACATAGCGTTTGTATTTCATACAATAAAGCGACAGCCATATGGCTCCTGCCAGTTGCCGATAACTTTTACAAAACATGATCATATCATACAACAGCTTTATATCAGATCATGTCTTGACCATATCACATCACAACATGCCCTGAAAAAACAAGTTAGACGTCCTCTACTTTGTTTGTTGCAAGTTTTATGTGGCTGCTACGAGCTTCTAGCATGAACCGTACATACCTACAGCACAAAAACCAAAACAGTGATTTATCAAGTTTGCTGTTTTTTTAAACGCGGTCCCTTAGGGCCCGATTCATTAAGAAGAAGAGAATTGCCTGGTTAATCAACAAAAACTGGGTGAAAACCGTTACAACATGCCCCGAAAAGGGCACCATCAACCCATGCCAACCCCAGGGCCGCGCACCAGGCGAGCCGCCGGCTTCGTCGCCCGAGCAACCCAAAGATGACACTCTACAACCAGAACCGAAGCCGCCGCTTCGACGTCCACACCGACCCCAAGGCCGCGCCCCAAACGAGCCGCCAACCCTGCCACCCGAACGACCGGAGCCAACACCCTACAACCATGTCCGAAGCCGCCGCTTCAACTTACATATGAAAACCTCACTCGTCGACCCCGAGGCTGCGCTCCAGCGAGCTGCCAACTTCGTCACCCGAGCAACCGGAGCCAACACCCACCAACCATCTCTGGAGCCGTAGCTCCAGCATCCACGCCAACCCCGAGGCCGCGTTCCAGCGAGCCGCCAGCTGCGTCACCCGAGCAACTGGAGTCGACACCCAACAACCATCTCCGGAGCCACTGCTCCAGCATCCACGCCGACCCTGAGGCCGTGCACCACCCGAGCCTATGACTCTCGCAGGCCAAGTACACTCCAGAACGATGCCTCCAAGAAGGACCACGACACCGAAGCGCCACCATCGTCCGCTCCAAGAACCTGGAACAAGGGTTTCCCCCAGAGTGCGAGAGAAGAGGCCATAGACCCTCGAATGATGACGCCTCCAAGAAGGTGCGCGGCGCCCACAGGCGTCACCATCATTGGCTCCAGCCAAGGCAAGAGCATGGCTTTCGCCCCGAGTAGCCAAGGAAGCTATCCCCCAACCCGGCACACAAGGGCCACCACCATCCTGAACCGCCAGAGAGCGAAGCCACCGATCAGAACAGCCCCGTCGTTGCCGCCTGCACCACGAAGAGTTGCCGGCAAGGCTACCCATCACCACTGCAGGAGCCAGAAACAGCCACGTCTGGACATATCTGGCACCCCGCGCAACAGCACCAGCCAACCCACCGGCCAGAGTCAAGTGTCCCTGACACAACAGAGGGCCGACGCACTACCGAGGATTACCGATGCCCCCGAGCTCCAACCGTGGTGCTACCCACGTAGCCACCATAGCCGCAACCACCGAAGGAAAGGTTCGGAGCCGCCGCCCCGGCGTCTAAGCACCACAGCGCATCACACGCCATCACACTCTCCAGATCCAACTTGCTGCAGCAGAAGCACACCCGTACACGCCACGCCCCAGCGCCGCCCCTTCACGCAACTGACGTGCGCCGCCCCTTCCCAACCCTACGAAGCTCGCCGAGCAGCCGCCGCACATGCCGGAAATCCTTGGCGCATCCGTCCAAGATCCCGCCAGCCACAGCACCTCCGTCATCACTGTCGCCGGATCCACCTCTACGCGCCTGAGGAGCCTCGCCAACAAGCCATAGGGCTCCAAGCTGCCCAGATTCGCGCCGCTGCACCAGATCCGTCGACCACGCCACCATGCGCCCGCGCAGCAGCTCCGCACGCGGCCATCACGATCACGACGCCCGCGAAGCCACGACCCTTGCAGCCATCCGCCCTGCCACCCACCTTGTTGTGCGCCACACCATGCCGCCCAGAGCGCTTCCCGATGCTGTGCCCATAGAGAACCACGCGAGGAAAAGACCCCGCCGCCGCCACCACTGCGCAGGCTTTGCCTGGCGATCTCCTCCGGCGGCGGCGAGGGGGAGGAGCAGGTTGTTGGAGCTGCTGGTGGCGGGACTCCGGTCGCCGCCCGTGTCGCCCAGGTTATTAGGCGACGTGGGGGCTGTCACGGAGATTGTCGCTAAGTTTGTTGTTTTAACCTTCACAAGCCTTCACAAGGACCAGCCACGGTCAAATTCGATTCAACTAAAGTTGGAGAAACAGACACCCGCCAGCCACCTTTATGCAAAACTAGTTGCATGTCTATCGGTGGAACCGGTCTCATGAACGTGGCCATGTAAGGTTGGTCCGGGCCGCTTCATCCAACAATACCGCCGAATTAAAATAAGACATTGGGGGTAAGTAGTATGACGCTCACCTCCACAACTCTTTGTGTTCTACTCATGCATATCATCTATGCATAGACCTGGCTCTGATGCCACTGTTGGGAAACGTAGCATGCAATTTCAAAAAAATCCTACACTCATGCAAGATCTATCTAGGAGATGCATAGCAACAAGAGGGGGAGAGTGTGTCCACGTACCCTCGTAGACCTAAAGCAAAAGTGTTAGCTTAACGGGGTTGATGTAGTCGAACGTCTTCTCGATTCAACCGATCAAGCACCGAATGTACGTCACCTCCGAGTTCTGCACACATTCAGCTTGACGATGTCCCTTGAACTCTTGATCCAGTAGAGATACGAAGAAGTAGATGAGTTCCATCAGCACGACGGCGTGGTGACGGTGAGGGTGATGTGATCCACGCAGGGCCTTGCCTAAGCACTACGACAATATGACCGGAGGAGTAAACGATGGAGGGGGGCGCCGCACATAGCTAAGAAACAACGGTTGTGATTTGGGTGCCCCCTGCCCCCGTATATAAAGGAGGGAGAGGGGACAGGGCCGGCCTAGGGCGTGCCCAAGTGGGGGGAGTCCAACTAGGACTCCTAGTCCTAGTTGCCCCCCCCCTTTCCTTTCCAATGGAGGGCGAAAGAGGGAAGTGGAGGGAGGGAGAGAGGGAGAAGTAAAGGGGCCCCCCTCCCCTTGTCCAATTCGGACTCCCATGGGGGGTGCCACCTCCTGTGGTGTGCCTCCTCCTCTCCCATATGGCCCAATTAGGCCCATTACTTCCACCTGGGGGGATGGAGGTTCCGGTAACCCCTCGGTACTCCAAAAAAATACCTGAACCACTCTGAAACTATTCTGGTGTCCGAATATAACCTTCCAATATATCAATCTTTACCTCTCAACCATTTCGAGACTCCTTGTCATGTCCGTGATCTCATCCGGGACTCCGAACAACCTTCTATCACCAAAACACACAACTCATATAATACATATCGTCATCAAACTGTCGGTGTTCTGGGAACGGGGGTACCCAGACTTGCCTGCCTGCGGCCTGCGGCGTGGCTCAAGGAGTGGCCCAGTACGCCCCATATTCATCAACACAAGCTTAAGACCCTCGCGAGGGGCCAAGCCTCGCGGGGCGGACGATAGCAAGCTTCCTCAGGCACATCCTCGTCAGGCTGGCTCGCGAGGAGGCGGAGAGATCAAGGCGGGGTACCTCCCGAGGTGCCCATGATGCAAGCCGTGACGATCGAAGCCAGGCGGGCGCCGGCCTACGCAGAGTCCTTGTTAACTCTTTGGTGCAAAGGGGGCAAGCACAGGCAAGGGTATCAAGCAAAGGCAACCATTTCGGTGCAACAAGACCAAGACCAGCAGAGCGGCAGGATGGAGGTCATCGTGGAGCCCAAGCCGGCGTCATCGTCAGAGTCTTTGGCAGGCGAGGACCAACTTTAGTTAGGACAAGTGTACTAGATGTTCCCCTTCAAAATGGCCAATTGTTGGCGCCCTTCCCGCTCAATATTTGGGAAGAGGACCAAGGCCTCGCTCTATAAATAGGGCTAGCCACCATAGTATAGGGGCATCGGATCCTAATCTGGAAGAGATCGATCAAGCCTTAGCCAGAACACGAACACAAGAGCTCCTTCCCTCGCGAGGCAGTTCTTCCTTTGTATTGTTCATCATCAGCCCCTGAGGTAATCCACCACACCACAAACTAGAGTAGGGTATTACACCACAATGGTGGCCCGAACTAGTATAAACCTTGTGTCCCTTGTGTTGTTCTTCGTGTAGTTTAGATCCTTTGCGAGGCGACGAGACGTGAGTAGGTAGGAGGTGAGATCTCCGCGTGCACCCCGGAGTTCGAACCTAAAGGGTCTGCCGGAACCCGAAATCCAACATTTGGCGTGCTAGGTAGGGGTGCGCCGGAGCCTTCCCTTCCGCTGACCCGCTCTCCACCGACACCGCGCTTCACCAACATGGTGGGCAACACGCTGTCCGCTCAGGCTGCCGGTGCCAGCACTGGGGCCAGGGGGCTCCGAGCTTTGGCCCCCGCCTTGCGGTAGGTGCAGTGGCCGCACAAGTTCAAGCCAGAGATGCCACCGCGCTACAACGGCATGGTGAATCCACTGGCTTTCCTGCGGGCGTACAAGGAGGCCGTCCTCAAGGCTGGGGGCGACAACAGGGTCATGGCCAACTGGTTTCCCATGGCCCTCACCGGCATTCCGCGCATGTGGCTGCTCCACCTGCCAGCGGCTTCTGTGGCCTCGTGGGAGGAGCTGCGTGGCCTCTTCCTTGCCCAGTACGCAGCACCGGCGCCCCTGGTCGTCGCAGCTCTCCTAAGTGGCTCGCAGGCGCCACCCTCAGGCCGCCATATCAAGCCATTCGTCCGCCAGATCGGCGCCGCCTTCGTGCAGCATGGGGCTTCTCCGGACTGGGCGGCGCTTAAGGCCGATCTGACCTTCAACTCGGATGACCACCCCTCCAACTCAGCCTGCTCGGGCGAGCTCCCAATGTTGTGCACCCCCACCACCAGCCAGGTGGCCGTCACCAGGACCCTCATCGACGGCTGTGCTGGCCTCAGCGTGCTCTCGGTGGAAGCCTTCAGCCTCCTCCACGTACCGCCAGAGCGGCTTCAGCCCAGCAAGCCCTTCCTGGGCATCAAAGGCGGTTCCACCGGCTCCCTGGGACAGATCTGCCTCCCGGTGACCTTCGGCACCTACGACAACTTCCGCACGGAGCTGATCGACATCGACATCACCCCCATCGGCCTCCCATACAATGCCATCCTCGGCTACCCGGCCCTAGCCCGGTTCATGGCCGCAACTCACCCAGCCTACAACCTCATGAAGATGCCTGGGAGCAACGACGTCCTTACCGTGTCCGGAGACACCGGGAATGCATTGCAAGCGCTCAAGCTTGCCTTCAGGACTGCGGCGGTGGCGCAGCCCACCGGCTCAGCCGCCCCCAAGCCCAAGAGGGTTGCGCCCGCCAAGAAGAAGCAGCTAGGACAATGCGGAGACCAAGCAGGTACCGGTCGAGGAGGACGAGCCCACCGGTGCTACCTTCATGATAGGCACCAACCTCGAGCCTGGGCAGGAGAAGGCCCTGGTTGGTTTCCTGCGTGCAAACAGAAAGGTGTTCACATGGGAGCCCAATCAGCTGGCGGGAGTCCTGAGGGATGTAATCCAGCATCATCTCAACGTGTGCCCCAATGTGCGCCCTGTGAAGCAAAAGGCAAGGTGGCAATCAACTGAAAAGCAGGTCTTCATCGTCCAAGAGACCCGCAAGTTGGAAGCAGCGGGGGTCATTCGCGAGGTCCGCTACCCTGATTGGCTGGCCAACCCGGTCGTCATGCCAAAGAAGGGAGGAAAGGAACGCATGTGCGTCGACTTCACCAACCTCAACAAAGCTTGCCCGCAGGATCCATTCCCGCTCCCCCGCATTGACCAGATCATTGACTCCACCGCCGAGTGTGACCTACTGTGCTTCCTGGATGCCTTCTCGGGCTATCATCAGATCAAGATGGTGGTGGAGGACGTGGAGAAAACGGCCTTCCTGACCCCATGCGGGGTATACTGCTACACGTGCATGCCGTTCGGGCTACGCAATGCGGGCGCGACCTTCCAGCGATTGATGCACATCGCTCTGGGGCAACAGCTCGGGAAGAATGCTAAAGCTTACGTTGATGACATTGTGGTGAAGTCTCGGGAGGCGAAGACCCTGATACAGGACCTGGAAGAAACCTTCGCGAGCCTCAGCGAGGTGGACCTGCGGCTCAACCCGGAGAAGTGTGTGTTTGGGGTCCCCTCGGGCAAGCTCCTAGGCTTCCTCGTCTCGCACAGGGGCATTGAGGCTAATCCAGAGAAGGTCAAGGCAGTTGAGGACATGAGCCCGCCAAAAACCCTCAGGGAAATGCAAAAGCTCACCGGGCGTGTAACCGCTTTAGGGCGGTTCATCTCCAAGCTGGGAGAGCGGGCGCTGCCTTTCTTCAAGCTGATGAAGAAGAAAGACCCCTTCGAATGGACTGAAGAGGCCGACAAAGCATTCCAAGACCTCAAGAGGTACCTTACCAGCCCCCCGGTGATGGTGGCCCCTCGCCCTGGAGAGCCCCTGGTGCTCTACCTTGCAGCCACCATTACTCCACCAGCACAGCCCTGGTAGCAGTCCGAAAGGAGCGTCAGACCTCGGCCGCCACCGCGCTCCCGGCCGAGGCGGAACCAGGCCAGGAAGGCCTCTCGGAGACCATGACCGCAGCAGAGGAAGATCAGCCCCGCCAAGAGAGTGCACCGGGAGCAGAGGAGGCCCCTTCAGGCGACCAGGGACTAAGGGCCGCGCCGTCTCAGGAGGCGCCCCGATCCCCAGAAGACGCGGGCCGCGCTAGCACCCTCAATCTCGTCGAGCACCCGGTGTACTTCGTCAATATGGTGCTGCGGGACGCAAGGGCGCGGTACCCAATGCCTCAGAAGCTCCTCCTCACGCTATTGGTAGCCTCGCGCAAGCTGCGGCACTACTTTCAGGGTCACCCCATCAAGGTTGTTTCAGCCTACCCCCTGGAGAGGGTACTCAGGAGCCCCAACTCAGCGGGGAGGGTTGCCGAATGGAACATCAAACTGCAAGCATTCCAGCTAGAATTCAGCAGTACCAGGGTCATTAAGGGGGCTGCACTCGCGGATTTCATGGCGGAATGGACAGAGGCGCCAGGGCTCAAAATGGGCGAGGACCGGTCGCTCTTCCCGGGGAGCGAAGCACCAGACGGTTGGGTAATGTACTTTGACAGAGCGTTCGCGCGACAGGGCGCGGGGGCTGGCGCGGTGCTCATATCCCCCACTCAGGACAAGCTTTAGTACGCTGTGCAGCTCTACTTCCAGCATGGGGAGAAAGTTTCCACTAACATAGCAGAGTACGAGGGCCTTATAGCGGGCTTGAGGGCAGCCATCGCCTTGGGAGTGAAGCGAATCACCGTCAAGGGCGACTCGCAACTCCTCGTCAACTTCTCCAACAAGGTGTACGAACCAAGGGATGAGCACATGGAGGCATACCTCGCGGAGGTCCGCAAGATAGAGAAACAATTTTGGGGGTTGGAGTTGCAGCACGTGCCTCGCAACACCAATCAAGAGGCTGACGACATCGCAAAGAGGGCATCCAGGCGGCTACCTCAGGAGCCTGGCGTCTTCGAAGAGCGACTCTTCAAACCCTCAGCGACACCGACGTTATCAAGCACAGCGCAACCTAGGGAGGAACTCCCTCGGCCGCCTCCCTCGGGAGCCCCGGCCTACGGCCCGGCCTCGGGGGCACGCCTGCTCCTGGCGTTGGAGCCTCAGGAGGAGTGCTAGATGGCAGAATTCAAGGACTACTTGACGCAAGGGACTCTGCCAGAGAAGGAGGAGGACGCGCAGCGCGTGGCATAGCAGGCCACGGCCTACTTCGTCAAGGATGGGGAGCTCTACCGAAGGCGGCCGAACGACGTGTCCCTGCGTTTCTTTCCCAGAGAGCAAGGGAAGGAGCTGCTGGCATACATACACGATGGAGACTGTGGGCACCACTCATCCTCATGGACCCTCGTTGGTAAGTCATTTCGCAGCGGATTCTACTGGCCCACGGCACTCAGCAACGCCACCGAGCTGGTGAAGGCTTGTGAGGCCTGTCAGTTCCACGCCAACCAGATCCACCAGCCAGCGGGAGGACTGCAGACCATACCCCTCTCATGGCCATTCGCAGTTTGGGGGCTGGACATCCTGGGCCCGTTCCCTCGGGCGCCAGGGGGCTACCGCTACCTCTACGTCGCCATGGACAAGTTCACCAAGTGGGCTGAGGTGGAAGCCATCCGCACCATACCCGCAGGCTCGGCAGTCAAGTTCATCAAGGGCCTCGTGAGCCGATTTGGGGTGCCCAACTGCATTATCACCGACAACGGTTCGCAGTTCACCAGCAATCTTTTCAAAATGTACTGTGCTAACCTTGGAACGCAGATATGCTACAATTTGGTGGCGCACCCCCGAAGCAACGGCTAGGCTGAGCGAGCCAACGCGGAGGTCCTGAGGGGCCTCAAAACCAGGACCTTCAAGAAGAAGCTGGAAGCCTGCGGCAGGGGCTGGTACGACGAGCTCCAATCCGTGCTATGGTCTATCCGCACGACCGCGACCAAGCCGACTGGCGAGACCCCGTTCTTTCTGGTTTACGGAGCTGAAGCCGTTCTCCCTCATGAGGTAAGGCGTCGCTCCGCACGGGTCCTGGCGTTCGACGAGGCGCAACAGGACGCCATGCGGGGGACGGATCTCATGCTGGGGGAGGAGCGCCGTCGAGAAGCCGTGCTGCGAGCAACAAGGTACCAACAAGCACTGTGGCGATACCACTGCCGCACATCCGCCCCAGGACTCTTGAGGTAGGGGACCTCGTGCTCAGACGGGTTCTCTCTAGGGAGGGGCTGCATAAGCTCTCTCCCATGTGGGAGGGCCCGTTCAAAGTTGTTCATGTTTCCATGCCCGACTCCGCGCGCTTGGAGACCCAGGAGGGGGTACCCATCCAGAACGTGTGGAACATTCAACATCTCCGAAGGTTTTACCCCTGAGAAAGGCCTGGTGCCTGTGAAGAATGCGAATGCGTGTGAAGTTGCTGCATTTTGGAAAAGGCCCGGTGCCTGTGAAGAAGGCGAATGCCTGTGAAGTTGCTGCATTTTGGAAAAGGCCCGGTGCCTGTGAAGAAGGCGAATGCTTGTGAAGTTGCTGCGTTTTGGAAAAGGCCTGGTGCCCGTGAAGAAGGCAAACGCCTGTGAAGCTTGCCGCCCGTGACACTCTCACGTAATAATGAGTGGGGCTGTACACGCCCCGGATTCTCCGGAGTGCCGCCCTCGGGCCTCGAGGGCTCCCGCCCACGCCCAGTGGCAGCACTTAGCTCCGCGCTGGTGAGAAGACGTCGAAGACTAGATTAGGTGCCGGACGCGGCTTTTTCATTTGCTTTCTGAAGTTGGTTTGTTTGTCCCTATTTGAAGTTTTATCGAAGTTGTTACCGATTCTAGCTCGCGACCCTTCGTCCATTTCGCTTGTTTGCTTTGTTTTCTCTCGCACAAGTCTCGCGAGGGAGGAGCACGGGCACCCTCGCGAGTGTTTTCTGCCCCGGTGGTTTGGAACTTCCCTATCCGAGTCTACTGCGGGAGCACCCCTCCCAGTCCATGCCCCACGGGCATCGCGACACGATCACGGGACCTGGGTTGATCGTCCCTGCTACCGAGGCGGGAAACCACCCCTACTGACTAACCCTTGCAGGGCACAAGGCGCACGGTGAGGCCCCAGCCTCAGGAGGCGAAGGCCGCGACGAGCTCCCCTCAAGCTAAGTGATTTTCGCACATAAACACGCAGAATGAAAGCATAGCGCATAAACAGTGGAAACAACGCGACAATTAGAACAACAACAGTTTGACACGCCCCTGTGGGGCACTAGACTACCTTCTTTTTGCGCAGGGAAGGGAGAAAAGCAAAATGGGTGCAGCTTGCCCAGCGTCAGCTCTCGGCAAGGGCTCGTACTACCTCCGGAGCTCAGCTGGATTCCGTCTCCCTCTTCACCGAGGCACGGTGGCGGGCCGACCCGCTGCCTCCTCCCAGGCGGGCACGACGGCGAGGGGGCTGGTCGCGACCACCGCTGGAGGAGCTGTCGTCCGGTGGGGAGTCACAAAGCTTGGCGGGCCTCGGGCACCGCTGCCCGCGCGCCTCCCACCGCCTTCACCCCGATCAACGCCGGGGCTGGGCGCACGGCCGCGGTCATCGTCTTCGGGACAGCATCCAGCGCGGTGGTCGTCTTCCCCGAACACCCTCACGTAGAGGGTGGCATCGCCGTCGAACTTGAAGTGTAGAGTGCACCATCGGCTCAGGCCGCGCGCGGGAATACATTTGCTAGCCGCGGGTCAGGGCCGCCTCCCCGGCGACAGAGACCCCCAGCGTAGCCCAGGAGGCCCTGCTGCAGCAACCATCCGCCTGAAGCCAAAGGCTACCCGGGGCACCAGCAGGAAGTTCACCTACAAAGAAGCGGGGGAGCTGGAGCCAAGTGCCGGTCGAGTCCGCAGACCACACGACGAACTTCGACAGCACCTCCACCGAGCGGGAACGCGGCTTGGGGGGTTGCACCACCGCGGCGTACCTCTCGTCGGTAGCCGGGCGCCCGTCGCCATGCAGAGGGCTGCTTCCGCGACCACGTGAGGCCGCGGCGGGGGCCGTAGGGTACTTGCGAGGGCGCCCCGGCCACGCTTGGTCGGAGGGGAGCCAGGCCCTTCCTGGCGAGCCTTTCCTTTCTCCGCGGCCGAGAACCTCTTCGGCGGAGCCATGGGGACGACGAGCAGCCGGGAAGAAGAAGGGGAATAGCAAGAAGTGGAATAGCAGGAAGGGATGAACTGGAAGGGCTCGCGCCGTTCCGTGCATATAGCTGGAGGAGGCCAACCGATGGCCTCCACGATCACAGGTAATCATGACCCGTTTTGCATGCAGGGACTTGTCAATCCGTGCAGTTGCCGAGGCATCATGGGGAAGCAGGGACGCCCACTTCCAATCAACCACCGCGCGCGCCCAAGGCCGCAAGCTATTAGGGCCCGCGGCGCTTCGCACTTGCCCCTTCGCTTCTCTGCTAAGCCAAGTCCAGGCGCGCCTTGGGCCCGGGGGCTACTGTCAGTGTTCTGGGAATGGGGGTACCCAGACTTGCCTGCCTGCGGCCTGCGGCGTGGCTCAAGGAGTGGCCCAGTATGGCCCATCTTCATCAACACAAGCTTAAGACACTCACGAGGGGCCAAGCCTCATGGGGCGGACGACAGGAAGCTTCCTCAGGCACAGCCTCGTCAGGATGGCTCATGAGGAGGCAGAGAGATCATGGCGGGGTACCTCCCGAGGTGCCCATGACGCAAGCCGTGATGACCGAAGCCAGGCGGGCACTGGCCTGTGCAGAGTCCTTGTTTCCTCTTTGGTGCAAAGGGGGCAAGTGCAGGCAAGGGTATCAAGCAAAGGCAACCATTTCGGTGCAACAAGACCAAGACCAACAGAGCGGCAGGATGGAGGTCATCATGGAGCCCAAGCCGGCATCATCGTCAGAGTCTTTGGCAGGTTAGGACCAACTTTAGTCAGGATAAGTGTACTAGATGTTCCCCTTCAAAATGGCCAATTGTTGGCGCCCTTCCTGCTCAATATTTGGGAAGAGGACCAAGGCCTTGCTCTATAAATAGGGCTAGCCACCGTAGTATAGGGGCATCGGATCCTAATCTGGAAGAGACCGATTGAGCCTTAGCCAGAACCACCAACACAAGAGCTCCTTCCCTCGCGAGGCAGTTCTTCCTTTGTATTGTTCATCATCAGCCCCCGAGGCAATCCACTACACCACAAACTAGAGTAGGGTATTACACCACAATGGTGGCCCGAAATAGTATAAACCTCGTGTCCCTTGTGTTGTTCTTCGTGTAGTTTAGATCCTTTGCGAGGCGACGAGATGTGAGTAGGTAGGAGGTGAGATGTCCGTGCGCACCCCAGAGTTCGAACCTAAAGGGTCTGCCGGAACCCAAAATCCGACACAAACGTTCAGCGTGCGGACCCTACGGGTTCAAGAACTATGTAGACAAGACCGAGACACCTCTCTGGTCAATAACCAATAGCAGAACCTGCATGCTCATATTGGTTCCCACATATTGTACGAAGATCCTTATCGGTCGAACCGCAATGTCAACATACGTTATTCCCTTTGTCATCGGTATGTTACTTGCCCGAGATTCGATCGTTGGTATCTTCATACCTAGTTTAATCTCATTACCGGCAAGTCTCTTTACTCGTTTTGTAGTGCATCATCCCATAACTAACTTATTAGTCACATTGCTTCCAAGGCTTCATATGATGTGCATTACTGAGAGGGCCCAGAGATACCTCTCTGATACTCCGAGTGACAAATCCTAATCTCGATCTATGCCAACGCAACAAAAACCTTCGGAGATACCTATAGAGCATCTTTATAATCACCCAGTTACGTTGTGACGTTTGATAGCACACAAGGCATTCCTCTGGTGTCCGGTAGTTGCATAATCTCATAGTCAGAGGAATATATATTTGACACGAAGAAAGAAGTAGCAATAAAACTGAACGATCATTATGCTAAGCTAATGCATGGTCTCGTCCATCACATCATTCCACTAATGATGTGATCCCATTTATCAAATGACAACTCATGTCCATGGCTAGGAAACTTAACCATCTTTGATCAACGAGCTAGTCTAGTAGAGGCATACTAGGGACACGGTGTTTTGTCTATGTATTCACACATGTATCAAGTTTCCGGTTAGTACAATTCTAGCATGAATAATAAACATTTATCATGAATAAGGAAATATAAAATAACAAATTTATTATTGCCTCTAGGGCATATTTCCTTCAAGGACTCCTGTATGCTTGGACGGCAAGTTTGGTGTCCGGTTGTACTGTTTCCATCTTCTGTAAACCGACTCTGTACAACCCTAGGCGCCTCCGCTGTGTATATAAACCAGAGGGTTTAGTCCGTAGAGGCTATCAGAATATCATAGGCTAGATAGCTAGGGTTTAGCCATTATGATCTCGAGGTAGATTGAGTCTTGTAACCCCTATACTCATCGAACACAATCAAGCAAGACGTTGGGTTTTACCTCCTTTAAGAGGGCTCGAACCTGGGTAAACATCGTGTCCCCATTGTCCCTTGTTACCATTGATCCTTAGACTCAGAGCATGGGCCCCCCTACCCGAGATCTACCGATTTTGACATCAACAGAGGTGGCTCGGCTCCTAGCAGCAGAGTTCATCCGCGAGATATACCACTCCGAGTGGCTCGCCAATGTCCTCATGGTTCCCAAGAAGGATAGGTCGCTCCGCATGTGCATTGACTTCAGGCATATCAATCGGGCCTGCCTGAAAGATCATTTTCCGCTCCACCGCATCGATCAGATAGTCGACTCGACTGTGGGATGTGAGCTTTGTCTTTTCTTGATGCGTATTCTGGATGCCATCAGATCCGACTATTTGGGCCAGATGAGATAAAAACAGCCTTCATCACCCCATTCAGGTGTTTTTGCTATGTCCTTTCAGTCTCAAGAATGTCGGAGCCACATTCATGCGCATGATTCAGAAGTGCCTGCTCACTCAGATCAATGCGGAGGCATATATGAATGATATTGTGGTGAAGTCACGCAAGAGTTCTGACCTGTTGACTGATATCGCTGAAACTTTCGCCAATCTAAGAAGATATGATATCAAGTTGAATCCTTCCAAGTGCACATTCGGAGTACCCAGAGGAAAGTTACTCGGTTTCCTTGTTTCCGAATGAGGGATATATGCTAATCCCGAGAAAATTGGGGTAATTCTCCGAATGAAACGCCATGTGTGTGTACATGACGTTCAGAAGCTTACAGGATGTCTTGCTGCATTGAGTCGATTCATTTCATGTCTTGGTGAGAAGGCACTGCCCCTCTACCGACTGATGAATAAGTCTGATATGCTCGAGTGGACTCCCAAAGCTGAAGCAGCATTTATGGAGCTCAAAGCCCTGCTTTCCACCCAGCCGGTGCTTGCTGTTCCGATCAGCAAAGAGCCTCTACTCTTGTACATTGCAGCCACCTGGTCAGGTTGTTAGCACACTGCTCACAGTCGAGCGAGAAGAAGAAGGCAAGGCCTACAAAGGTCAACGTCCAGTGTACTATATTTCTGAAGTCTTGACTCCATTCAAGCAGAGGTACCGACATTACCAGAAGCTTGTTTATGGAATTTACTTGACTGCAAAGAAAGTTGCACATTATTTCAAAGACCACTCGGTTTCAGTCGTCAGTGATGCTCCATTGTCTGAGATCATGAACAATCGATATGCAACTGGTCGAGTGGCTAAGTGGGCAATGGAACTTCTCCCTCTGGATACCAAGTTTGAAGCAAACAAGGTGATCAAATCTCAAGCACTCGCGGATTTCTTGGCTGAGTGGATTGAACAGCAATAACTGACCCAAATTCACTCGAAACACAGGACTATGTTCTAAGATGGGTCCAAGATGTTGAATGGTCCTAGTGCTGGAGTGGTTCTGGTGTCCCCAAGAGGTGATAAACTCAATTATGTCCTCCAGATTCATTTTGATTCCACCAATAACGAAGCTGAGTACAAAGCACTTCTCTACTGGTTGCGTATGGCCATCTCACTCGGTGTCCATCGCCTGATGGTCTATGATACGTCTCCAATGTATCTACTTTTCCAAACGCTTTTGCCCTTGTTTGGACTCTAATTTGCATGATTTGAATGGAACTAACCCGGACTGACGCTGTTTTCAGTAGAATTGTCATGGTGTTATTTTTGTGCAGAAATAAAAGTTCTTGGAATGACTTGAAAATTCTGGAGATAATTTTTGGAATTAATAAAAAAATATTGGTTAAAGAATCATCCGAAGGGGGCCCACACCCTGGCCACAAGGGTGGGGGGATCGCCGTACCCCGTGGGCGCGCCATCCTGCCTTGTGGGCCCCCTGGACCTCCACTGACCTCAACTACAACTCCACATATTCACGTTCAGGGAGAAAAAATAAGAGAGAAGGAT
>NC_041389.1:665388791-665429597 GCF_002162155.2 Triticum dicoccoides | reverse complement strand
GCTCCAGAGAGGGGAATCTGTTGCCATCGTCATCATCAACCATCTTCCATCACCAATTTCATGATGCTCACCGCCGTGCGTGAGTAATCCCATCGTAGGCTTGCTGGACGGTGATGGGTTGGATGAGATTTACCATGTAATCGAGTTATTTTTGTTAGAGTTTGATCCCTAGTATCCATTATGTCCTAAGATTGATGTTGTTATGACTTTGCCATGCTTAATGCTTGTCACTAGGGCCCAAGTGCCATGATTTCAGATCTGAACCTATTATGTTTTCATGAATATATGTGTGTTCTTGATCCTATCTTGCAAGTTATAGTCACCTACTACGTGTTATGATCCGGCAACCCCGGAGTGACAATAGTCGGGACACTTCCCGGTGATGACCGTAGTTTGAGGAGTTCATGTATTCACTAAGTGCTAATGCTTTGGTCTGGTACTCTATTAGAAGGATGCCTTAATATCCCTTAGTTTACATTAAGACCCCGCTGCCACGGGAGGGTAGGACAAAAGATGGCATGCAAGTTCTTTTCCATAAGCACGTATGACTATATTCGGAATACATGCCTACATTATATTAATGAATTGGAGCTAGTTCCGTGTCACCCTATGTTATAACTATTGCATGATGAATGCCATCCGACATAATTATCCATCATTGATCAATTGCCCATGAGCTCGTTTCATGTTGATCTTTGCTTAGTTACTTCTCCGTTGCCACTGTTACGATTGCTACAAAACTGATAATGTTACTTTTTCCACCGTTACCGTTACCTCCATACTACATTGCTACTAAATACTTTGCTGCAGATATTAAGTCTTCCAGGTGTGGTTGAATTGACAACTCGGCTGCTAATACTTGAGAATATTCTTTAGCTCCCCTTGTGTCGAATCAATAAATTTGGGTTGTACTCTACTCTCGAAAACTGTTGCGATCCCCTATACTTGTGGGTTATCAAGACCTTTTTCTGGAGCCGTTGCCGGGGAGCATAGCTCTATTCTCTGAGTCACTTGGGATTTATATCTGTTGATCACTATGAGGAATTTTAAAGACAAGAAAACCAAGATCTATCCCTCAACTACGAGGGGAGGTAAGGAACTGCCATCTAGCTCTGCACTTGATTCACCTTCTGTTTTGAGTAAACTTGGGACACCTACACCTGCTATTGATTCCGATATGTCGCATGTTATTGATGATGCCACCTGTGCTATGCATGATGCTTATGATGATACTACTTCTCTGCTTGATAATACTATGCCACTAGGTGAATTTCTTGATGAACAACTTGCTAGGGTTAGAGAGAATGAAATTACTGAAACCGATGATATTAGTGAAAGTGATGATGAAGATCCCCCCTGAGGGAGTTCCGGACTAGGGGGTGTCCGGATAGCCGAACTATCATCATCGGCCGGACTCCAAGACTACGAAGATACAAGATTGAAGACTTTGTCCCGTGTCCAGATGGGACTTTCCTTGGCGTGGAAGGCAAGCTTGGCGATACGGATATGTAGATCTCCTACCATTGTAACCGACTCTGTGTAACCCTAGCCCTCTTCGGTGTTTATATAAACCGGATGGCTTTAGTCCATAGGATGAACAACAATCATACCATAGGCTAGCTTCTAGGGTTTAGCCTCCTTGATCTCGTGGTAGATCCACTCTTGTAACACACATCTTCAATATTAATCAAGCAGGACGTAGGGTTTTACCTCCATCAAGAGGGCTCAAACCTGGGTAAAACATCGTGTCCCTTGTCTCCTGTTACCATCCGCCTAGACGCACAATTTGGGACCCCCTACCCGAGATCTGCCGGTTTTGACACCGACATTGGTGCTTTCATTGAGAGTTCCTCTGTGTCGTCACCGATTGGCTCGATGGCTTCTTTGATCATCATCAACGACGCAATCCAGGGTGAGACCTTTCTCCCCGGACAGATCTTCGTATTCGGCGGCTTTGCACTGCGGGCCAATTCTCTTGGCCGTCTGGAGCAGATCGAAAGCTACGCCCCTGGCCGTCAGGTCAGATTTGGAAGTTTGAACTTCACGGCTGACATCCGCAGGGACTTGATCCTCGATGGATTCGAGCCACAGCCGAGCGTGCCGCACTGTCATGGCGAGCATGATTTAGCTCTGCAGCCGGACAGTACCCTGGAGTCCGCACTCGAACCCGCTCCGATCTTCAATTCGGAGCCGGCTGCGCAGATTGAGGACGGATGGCTAGACACCGCCTTGGGGGCTGCAACCTCTACGGTGATAGAGCTGAACACTGACCTTGTCCCTCATAAAGCCCATGACTCCGAGGTGCCAGACTCCTCGCAGGACTCCGAACCTCCCGCGCCCCCTCCGATCGAATCCGATTGGGCGCCGATCATGGAGTTCACCGCAGCGGACATCTTTCAACACTCACCTTTTGGCAACATCTTGAGTTCGCTAAAGTATCTCTCGTTATCAGGAGAGCCCTGGCTGGACTGCGGTCAGGACAGTTGGGATGCGGACGACAAAGAAATTCAAAGCCCACCCACCACCCACTTGGTAGCCGCTGTCGACGATCTAACCGACATGCTAGACTACGACTCCGAAGACATCGATGGTATGGACGACGATGCCGGAGACGACCAAGAACCAGCGCCTACTGGGCACTGGAAAGCCACCTCATCATATGACATATACATGGTGGATATCCCAAAGGATGGGAATGGAGAAGGAACAACGGAGAATGACCCCTCCAAGAAGCATTCCAAGCGCCGGCATCAACGGCGCCGCTCTAAATCCCGCCACAGCAAGAATGAAGACTCCGGCACCGGAGAAAATAATACACCAGACAGTGCCGAAGACAACCCACTCCAGCAAGACCCAGCGCAGGAGGACAGAGACGCCAGCCCTCATGAGAGAGCGGCAGAAGAAGAGGTAGAGGATTATATGCCTCCCTCTGGAGACGAGGCAAGCCTCGACGACGATGAATTCGTCGTGCCTGAGGATCCCGTCAAACAAGAGCGTTTTAAACGCAGGCTTATGGGCACGGCGAACAGCCGAACTATGAGGCCCTTCATGGCATGTTCGGCCGCCTTGTGGAGCTCGACCAGCTGCTTCAGTTGGTCGCTAAGGGGCACCGGATGTCCGGCCTTAGCATACTGAGACCAGTAGACCTTCTCCGTCGAGCTCCCCTCCTCGGCCCGGTAGAATGCGGCAGCATCGGACACGCTGCAAGGAAGATCTGCGAACGCTCCTGGAGAGCTCCGAATTCGGGTAAGCAACAGGTAATTAACACTCACATGCTTACTTTCCATGAAAAATGCCTTACCCGCTGCTATTTTGTTCACCGCCTCGATCTCCTGGAGGGCCTTGTAGGTTTCGGCCTTAGCGGCTTTGGCACTCTCAAGAGCCGTTGCAAGCTCAGACTCTCGAGTCTTCGAGTCACGCTCCAGGCTCTCATGTTTTTTCACGAGATCCTGGAGCTCTTGCTGTACCTCCGCCACCCGCGCCTCCTGCTTCTCTCGCTCGGTGCGCTCCATGGCCGCATTGCGTTCAGCCGCGGCCACCGCCTCTTTCAGGGTCGCCACCTCATTAGTGGCCCCTGCAATACCCACGTTATCCTTGTCATTCTTTTTGCAACCAAAATCCTTTTCTGTAAGGTACAATTTTAATAAGGTGTTGCTCACCTTCCTTGTCCTCGAGCTGCTTCTTGGCATGGCCGAGCTCGTTCTCGGACCGCTCGAGGCTTTCCTTCAAAGTATTAACCTCCGCAGTCAGTGCGGCAGAGGTCAGCAGTGCAGCCTGCAAACCCATATTGACATATTTTTTATGACTCCTGCGTATATCTTCTTAAGATCCTTAGTCCGGCTTTTCTTTCCGAACACGGAACCGAGCATCAGGGGCTACTGTCTATGCGGTACTATTTTACATATATCAAAATTCTTACCTTAAAGCCTGTTAGAAGGCTGCTGCAGGCTTCGGTCAGCCCGCTCTTGGCAAGCTGAACCTTCTGAATCACCGCACTCATAACAATGCGGTGTTCCTCTTCAATGGAGGCGCCATTGAGTGCCTCGAGCAAGTTATCCGGTGCCTCCGGTTGGACGGAGGCTGCCGGCGTCACAGTCTTGCCCTTCTTACGATGGGGTCGCCCGCCGGACTCCGGAGCCACTTTGGGTTCCGGGGCCGAGTCCGGTGCAAAGTCCGGGAGGTTGTCCTGCGACACCTCCGGGGCCTCCTCCTCCTGGTGGGTCCCTTCCCGGGATCCCACCTCGGCATCGTCCGCATCACGGGGGATGGAGGCAGTCGGAAGAGAATCCATATCCGACGCACCTAAGTGTTGGAAATATGCCCTAGAGGCAATAACAAAAGTATTATTATATTTCAATGTTCATGATAATTGTCTCTTATTCATGCTATAACTGTATTATCCGGAAATCGTAATACACGTGTGAATACAAAGACCACAATATGTCCCTAGTGAGCCTCTAGTTGACTAGCTCGTTGTGATCAACAGATAGTCATGGTTTCCTGGCTATAGACATTGGATGTCGTTGATAACGGGATCACATCATTAGGAGAATGATGTGATGGACAAGACCCAATACTAAGCATAGCACAAAGATCGTGTAGTTCGTTTGCTAGAGCTTTGCCAATGTCAAGTATCTCTTCCTTTGACCATGAGAGCGTGTAACTCCTGGATACCGTAGGAGTGCTTTGGGTGTATCAAACGCCACAACATAACTGGGTGACTATAAAGGTGCACTACAGGTATCTCCAAAAGTATCTATTGTTTTATGCAGATCGAGACTGGGATTTGTCACTCCGTATGACGGAGAGGTATATCTGGGCCCACTCGGTAATGCATCATCATAATGAGCTCAAGGTGACCAAGGTGTTGGCCACGGGATCATGTATTATGGTACGAGTAAAGTTGACTTGCCGGTAACGAGACTGAACAAGGTATTGGGATACCGACGATCGAGTCTCGGGCAAGGAACATACCGATTGACAAAGGGAATTGTATACAGGGTTTGTTCGAATCCTTGACATCGTGGTTCAACCGATGAAATCATCAAGGAGCATGTGGGAGCCAACATGGGTATCCAGACCCCGCTGTTGTTTATTGCCCGAGAGTGGTCTCGGTCATGTCTGCATGTCTCCCGAGCCCGTAGGGTCTACACACTTAAGGTTCGGTGACGCTAGGGTTGTTAGGAAGACTAGTATGTGACTACCGAATGTTGTTCGGAGTCCCGGATGAGATCCCGGACGTCACGAGGAGTTCCGAAATGGTCCGGAGGTAAAGTTTTATATATGGGAAGTTGTTAAACGGGCACCGGAAAGTTTCGGGGTCATACTGGTATTGTACCGGGACCACCGGAAGGGTTCCGGGGGTCCACCGGGAGGGGCCACCCCTCCCGGGGGGCCACTTGGGCTGCGTGGGGATAGCAGCCAGCCCCTAGTGGGCTTGGCGCCCCCCCCTTGGGCCCATGCGCCTACGGTTGGGGGGGGGGGAAACCATAAAGGGGGCGCACCACCCCTTGGCCGCCTCCCCCCCTAGGGTTTTCCCTAGAGGGCCGGCCCCCCTTGCCCCTTCCCCTATATATAGAGGGGTGAGGGGAGGGCTGCAATACACCACAAGCCAAGGCGCAGCCCCTCCCCTCCCCAACGCCTCTCCTCCTCCGTACGTGCTTGGCAAAGCCCTGTCGGAGTACTGCTGCACCAACTACACCACGTCGTCGTGCTGCCGTTGGAGCAATCTTCCTCAACCTCTCCTTCCCCCTTGCTGGATCAAGAAGGAGGAGACGTCTCCCATCCCGTACGTGTGTTGAACGCGGAGGTGCTGTCCGTTCAGCACTTGGACATCGGTGAACCGAATCACGTTCGAGTACGACTCCATCATCACCATCCCCTTGGCAAGCTTCCGCTCGTGATCTACAAGTGGTATGTAGATGCAAACTCTCTCCCTTGACTCGTTGCTTAGATGAACTCATAGATGGATCTTGGTGAAACCGTAGGAAAAATTTTAATTTTCTGCAACGTTCCCCAACAGTGGTATCAGAGCTAGGTCTATGCATAGTTCTCTTTGCACGGGTAGAACACAATTTTGTTGTGGGCGTGGATCTTGTCAACTTGCTTGCCTCTACTAGTCTTTTCTTGCTTCAGCGGTATTGTGGGATGAAGCGGCCCGGACCAACCTTACACGTACGCTTACGTGAGACCGGTTCCACCGATTAACATGCACTAGTTGCATAAGGTGGCTGGCGGGTGTCTGTCTCTCCCACTTTAGTTGGAGCGGATTCGATGAAAAGGGCCCTTATGAAGGGTAAATAGAAGTTGACAAAATCACGTTGTGGTTATTCGTAGGTAAGAAAACGTTCTTGCTAGAACCCGATTGCAGCCACGTAAAAGATGCAACAACAATTAGAGGACGTCTAACTTGTTTTTGCAGCGATTGATCATGTGATGTGATATGGCCAGAAGTTGTGATGAATGATGAATTGTGATGTATGAGATCATGTTCTTGTAATAGGATTCACGACTTGCATGTCGATGAGTATGACAACCGGCAGGAGCCATAGGAGTTGTCTTTATTTTTTGTATGACCTGCGTGTCATTGAAGAACGCCATGTAACCAACTTTACTTCATTGCTAAACGCGTTAGTCATAGAAGTAGAAGTAGTCGTTGGCGTGACAACTTCATGAAGACACGATGATGGAGATCATGATGATGGAGATCATGGTGTCATGCCGGTGACAAGATGATCATGGAGCCCCGAAGATGGAGATCAAAGGAGCTATATGATATTGGCCATATCATGTCACTACTTTATATAATTGCATGTGATGTTTATTATGTTTTATGTATCTTGTTTACTTAGGACGACGGTAGTAAATAAGATGATCCCTTACAAAATTTCAAGAAGTGTTCTCCCCTAACTGTGCACCATTGCTACAGTTCGTCGCTTCTAAGCACCACGTGATGATCGGGTGTGATGGATTCTTACGTTCACATACAATGGGTGTAAGACAGTTTTACACAGCGAAAACACTTAGGGTTAACTTGACGAGCCTAGCATGTGCAGACATGGCCTCGGAACACGGAGACCGAAAGGTCGAACACGAGTCGTATGGAAGATACGATCAACATGAAGATGTTCACCGACGATGACTAGTCCGTCTCACGTGATGATCGGACACGGGCTAGTCGACTCGGATCGTGTAACACTTAGATGACCAAAGGGATGTCTAATCTGAGTGGGAGTTCATAATTTGATTAGAACTTAATTATCATGAACTTAGTCTAAAACCTTTGCAAATATGTCTTGTAGATCAAATGGCCAACACTCATGTCAACATGAACTTCAACGCGTTCCTAGAGAAAACCAAGCTGAAAGATGATGGAAGCAACTATACGGACTGGGTCCGGAACCTGAGGATCATCCTCATAGCTGCCAGGAAACAATATGTCCTAGAAGGACCGCTAGGTGACGCTCCCATCCCAGAGAACCAAGACATTATGAATGCTTGGCAGTCTCGTGCTGATGATTACTCCCTCGTTCAGTGCGGCATGCTTTACAGCTTAGAACCGGGGCTCCAAAAGCGTTTTGAGCATCACGGAGCATATGAGATGTTTGAAGAGCTGAAACTAGTTTTTCAAGCTCACGCCCGGGTCGAGAGATATGACATCTCCGACAAGTTCTATAGTTGTAAGTTGGAGGAAAATAGTTCTGTCAGTGAGCACATACTCAAGATGTCTGGGTTGCACAACCGTATGACCCAGCTGAATATTAACCTCCCTGATGAGGCAGTCATTGACAGAATCCTTCAGTCGCTCCCACCAAGCTACAAGAGCTTTGTGATGAACTACAATATGCAGGGGATGGTAAAGACCATTCCTGAAGTATTTTCTATGCTGAAGTCAGCAGAGGTTGAAATCAAGAAAGAACATCAAGTGTTGATGGTAAATAAGACCACTAAGTTCAAGAAGGGCAAGGGTAAAAAGAACTTCAAGAAGGACGGCAAAGAGGTTGCCGCGCCCGGTAAGCCAGTTGCCGGGAAGAAGTCAAAGAATGGACCCAAGCCTGAGACTGAGTGCTTTTATTGCAAGGGGAAGGGTCACTGGAAGCGGAACTGCCCCAAATACTTAGCGGATAAGAAGGCCGGCAACACCAAAGGTATATTTGATATACATGTAATTGATGTGTACCTTACCAGTACTCGTAGTAACTCCTGGGTATTTGATACCGGTGTCGTTGCTCATATTTGTAACTCACAGTAGGAGCTGCGGAATAAACGGAGACTAGCGAAGGACGAGGTGACGATGCGTGTCGGGAATGGTTCCAGAGTCGATGTGATCGCCGTCGGCACGCTGCCTCTACATTTACCTACGGGATTAGTTTTGAACCTTAATAATTGTTATTTAGTGCCAAGTTTGAGCATGAACATTGTATCTGGATCTCGTTTAATACGAGATGGCTACTCATTTAAGTCTGAGAATAATGGTTGTTCGATTTATATGAGAGATATGTTTTATGGTCATGCTCCGATGGTCAATGGTTTATTCTTAATGAATCTCGAGCGTAATATTACACATGTTCATAGTGTTGATGCCAAAAGATGTAAAGTTGATAACGATAGTCCCACATACTTGTGGCACTGCCGCCTTGGTCACATTGGTGTGAAGCGCATGAAGAAGCTCCATGCTGATGGACTTTTGGAGTCTCTTGATTATGAATCATTTGACACATGCGAACCATGCCTCATGGGAAAAATGACCAAGACTCCGTTCTCCGGAACAATGGGGCGAGCAACCAACTTGTTGGAAATCATACATACCGATGTGTGCGGTCCAATGAGCGTTAAGGCTCGCGGAGGATATCGTTATGTTCTCACTCTCACTGATGACTTAAGTAGATATGGGTATGTCTACTTAACGAAACACAAATCTGAGACCTTTGAAAAGTTCAAGGAATTTCAGAATGAGGTGGAGAATCAACGTGACCGAAAGATAAAATTCCTACGATCAGATCGTGGAGGAGAATATTTAAGTCACGATTTTGGCACACACTTAAGGAAATGTGGAATCGTTTCACAACTCACGCCGCCTGGAACACCTCAGTGAAACGGTGTGTCCGAACGTCGTAATCGCACTCTATTGGATATGGTGCGGTCTATGATGTCTCTTACAGATTTACCGCTATCATTTTGGGGATACGCTCTAGAGACAGCTACATTCACTTTAAATAGGGCACCGTCTAAATCCGTTGAGACGACACCGTATGAATTATGGTTTGGGAAGAAACCTAACTGTCGTTTCTAAAAGTTTGGGGATGCGATGCTTATGTCAAGAAACTTCAACCTGAAAAGCTCGAACCCAAGTCGGAAAAATGCGTCTTCATAGGATACCCTAAGGAAACTGTAGGGTATACCTTCTACTTAAGATCCGAGGGCAAGATATTTGTTGCCAAGAACGGATGCTTTCTGGAAAAAGAGTTTCTCTCGAAAGAAGTAAGTGGGAGGAAAGTAGAACTCGATGAAGTACTACCTCTCGAACGGGAGAGTGGTGCAGCTCAGGAAAATGTTCCTGTGATGCCCACACCAACTGAAGAGGAAACCAATGATGATAATCAAGGTACTTCGGATCAAGTTGCTACTGAACTTCGTAGGTCCACAAGGACACGTTCCGCACCAGAGTGGTACGGCAACCCTGTCCTGGAAATCATGTTGTTAGACAACGGTGAACCTTCGAACTATGAAGAAGCGATGGCGGGCCCAGATTCCAACAAATGGCTAGAAGCCATGAAATCCGAGATAGAATCCATGTATGAAAACAAAGTATGGACTTTGACTGACTTGCCCGATGATCGGCGAGCGATAGAAAACAAATGGATCTTTAAGAAGAAGACGGACATGGATGGTAATGTCACCATCTATAAAGCTCGACTTGTCGCTAAGGGTTATCGACAAGTTCAAGGGATTGACTATGACGAGACATTCTCTCCCGTAGCGAAGCTTAAGTCCGTCTGAATCATGTTAGCAATTGCCGCATACTATGATTATGAGATATGGCAGATGGACGTCAAAACGGCATTCCTTAACGGGCATCTTAAGGAAGAGCTGTATATGATGCAGCCGGAAGGTTTTGTCGATCCTAAGAACGCTAACAAAGTATGCAAGCTCCAGCGATCCATTTATGGGCTGGTGCAAGCATCTCGGAGTTGGAATATTCGCTTTGATGAGATGATCAAAACGTTTGGGTTTATGCAGACTTATGGAGAAGCCTGCGTTTACAAGAAAGTGAGTGGGAGCTCTGTAGCATTTCTCATATTATATGTGGATGACATACTCTTGATGGGAAATAATATAGAATTTCTGGACAGGATTAAGGCCTACTTGAACAAATGTTTTTCAATGAAGGACCTTGGAGAAGCTGCTTATATATTAGGCATCAAGATCTATAGAGATAGATCGAGACGCCTCATAGGTCTTTCACAAAGCACATACCTTGATAAGATTTTGAAAAAGTTCAAAATGGATGAGTCCAAGAAAGGGTTCTTGCCTATGTTACAAGGTGTGAGATTGAGCTCAGCTCAGTCACCGACCACGGCAAAAGATAAAGAAGAGATGAGTGTCATCCCCTATGCTTCAGCCATAGGATCTATTATGTATGCCATGCTGTGTACCAGACCTGATGTAAACCTTGCCGTAAGTTTGGTAGCAAGATACCAGAGTAATCCCGGCAAGGAACACTGGACAGCGGTCAAGAATATCCTGAAGTACCTGAAAAGGACAAAGGACATGTTTCTCGTTTATGGAGGTGACGAAGAGCTCGTCGTAAAGGGTTACGTCGACGCTAGCTTCGACAAAGATCTGGATGACTCTAAGTCACAAACCGGATACGTGTATATGTTGAATGGTGGAGCAGTAAGCTGGTGCAGCTGCAAGTAGAGCGTCGTGGCGGGATCTACATGTGAAGCGGAGTACATGGCAGCCTCGGAGGCAGCGCATGAAGCTATTTGGGTGAAGGAGTTCATCACCGACCTAGGAGTCATACCCAATGCGTCGGGGCCAATCAAACTCTTCTATGACAACACTGGAGCTATTGCCCTTGCCAAGGAGCCCAGGTTTCACAAGAAGACCAGGCACATCAAGCGTCGTTTCAACTCCATCCGTGAAAATGTTCAAGATGGAGACATAGAAATTTGCAAAGTACATATGAATCTGAATGTCACTGATCCGTTGACTAAACCTCTCTCGCGAGCAAAACATGATCAACACCAGAACTCTATGGGTGTTCGATTCATCACAATGTAACTAGATTAGTGACTCTAGTGCAAGTGGGAGACTGTTGGAAATATGCCCTAGAGGCAATAATAAAAGTATTATTATATTTCAATGTTCATGATAATTGTCTCTTATTCATGCTATAACTGTATTATCCGGAAATCGTAATACACGTGTGAATACAAAGACCACAATATGTCCCTAGTGAGCCTCTAGTTGACTAG
Organism: Triticum dicoccoides; assembly: GCF_002162155.2. Lineage (NCBI taxonomy): Eukaryota > Viridiplantae > Streptophyta > Magnoliopsida > Poales > Poaceae > Triticum > Triticum dicoccoides. The sequence goes on along the minus strand of NC_041389.1, from coordinate 665,418,117 downwards.
CTCGTTGTGATCAACAGATAGTCATGGTTTCCTGGCTATGGACATTGGATGTCGTTGATAACGGGATCACATCATTAGGAGAATGATGTGATGGACAAGACCCAATCCTAAGCATAGCACAAAGATCGTGTAGTTCGTTTGCTAGAGCTTTGCCAATGTCAAGTATATCTTCCTTTGACCATGAGAGCGTGTAACTCCTGGATACCGTAGGAGTGCTTTGGGTGTATCAAACGTCACAACGTAACTGGGTGACTATAAAGGTGCACTACAGGTATCTCCGAAAGTATCTATTGTTTTATGCGGATCGAGACTGGGATTTGTCACTCCGTATGACGGAGAGGTATCTCTGGGCCCACTCGGTAATGCATCATCATAATGAGCTCAAGGTGACCAAGGTGTCGGCCACGGGATCATGCATTACGGTACGAGTAAAGTGACTTGCCGGTAACGAGACTGAACAAGGTATTGGGATACCGACGATCGAGTCTCGGGCAAGTAACGTACCGATTGACAAAGGGAATTGTATACAGGGTTTGATCGAATCCTCGACATCGTGGTTCAACCGATGAAATCATCGAGGAGCATGTGGGAGCCAACATGGGTATCCAGACCCCGCTGTTGGTTATTGCCCGAGAGTGGTCTCGGTCATGTCTGCATGTCTCCCGAGCCCGTAGGGTCTACACACTTAAGGTTCGGTGATGCTAGGGTTGTTAGGAAGACTAGTATGTGACTACCGAATGTTGTTCGGAGTCCCGGATGAGATCCCGAACGTCACGAGGAGTTCCGGAATGGTCCGGAGGTAAAGTTTTATATATGGGAAGTTGTTAAACGGGCACCGGAAAGTTTCGGGGTCATACCGGTATTGTACCGGGACCACCGGAAGGGTTCCAGGGGTCCACCGGGAGGGGCCACCCCTCCCGGGGGGCCACTTGGGCTGCGTGGGGATAGCAGCCAGCCCCTAGTGGGCTTGGCGCCCCCCCCCTTGGGCCCATGCGCCTAGGGTTGGGGGGGAAACCCTAAAGGGGGCGCACCCCCCTTGCTTGGGGGGCAAGCCCCCCACCCCTTGGCCGCCGCCCCCCTAGGGTTTTCCCTAGAGGTCCGGCCCCCCTTGCCCCTTCCCCTATATATAGAGGGGTGAGGGGAGGGCTGCAATACACCACAAGCCAAGGCGCAGCCCCTCCCCTCCCCAACGCCTCTCCTCCTCCGTACGTGCTTGGCGAAGCCCTGTCGGAGTACTGCTGCACCAACTACACCACGCCGTCGTGCTGCTGTTGGAGCAATCTTCCTCAACCTCTCCTTCCCCCTTGCTAGATCAAGGAGGAGACGTCTCCCGTCCCGTACGTGTGTTGAACGCGGAGGTGCTGTCCGTTCAGCACTTGGACATCGGTGATCCGAATCACGTTCGAGTACGACTCCATCATCACCATCCCCTTGGCAAGCTTCCACTCGTGATCTACAAGTGGTATGTAGATGCAAACTCTCTCCCTTGACTCGTTGCTTAGATGAACTCATAGATGGATCTTGGTGAAACCGTAGGAAAATTTTTAATTTTCTGCAACGTTCCCCAACACTAAGGACCCGCTCGACGAAGCGGGAAGATCATCCTTGGGCGGACTGCAGGGTTGTATGCGGCATTAGAAATACATTATGTGGCAAAAAGGAAAAACCTTGAAGTTATTCGGGAGTCCGGATACTTACGATCTCGCTAGGGGCTTGGCCCTTGGAGGCCAGTCCTCGTCGTCGTCACTGGTGTTGGCAGAACAGTCCGGGGGAAGAGTTTTTCCCTTCTTGGACCCTTCGGCCTCCCTTGTTGGGGAGGCCTTCCTTTTCTTCCCTCCCCCTGCTGGGGGAGAGGCTTTCTTCTTCTCCTCCTCGCCCTGGTGGGAGGAGTCGGCCTCGGATTCATCATCCGATAGCACCTGAAAACGGGAACTCTTCCGAGTCGCCGTGGCCTTCTTCTTGGCCTTCTTCTCCGGCACCACGTGGGGTGCCGGAGCCAGCAGCCCCATTAGGCGGGCGTCCGCTGGGTCCTATGGTAATGGGACCGGACAGATAGTCCATTCGGCCTTCGCCAGCCAGTCCTGTCAAAGGTAAAGGGAGTTTAGATCCCGCATAGAGTCAAACTATGGAGAACAAGTGACAAAATCACTTACCTCGTCAGCTGGACGCTACGAGCGGAATCCGCGATCTTCGGTAGCGGATGCGGGAGCCTCGGCGCCCTTGAACACCACCTTCCAGACATCTTCGTACGTAGTGTCGAAGAGCCCGCTCAGGGTCTGGTGCTGCGCCGGATCGAACTCCCACATGTTGAAACCCCGTCGTTGGCACGAGAGAATCCGGCGGATGAGCATGACCTGGACTATGTTGACAAGCTTGAGCTTCTTGTCCACCAGCTTTTGGATACATGCTTGGAGTCCGGTTAGCTCCTCCGAATCGCCCCAGATCCGGACACTCTCTTTCCAGGAGGTGAGCCGTGTAGGGATGCCAGATCTGAATTTGGGGGGCGCTGCCCAATCAGGGTCACGCGGCTCGGTGATGTAGAACCACCCCGATTGCCACCCCTTAATGGTTTCCACGAAAGTGCCCTCCAGCCACGTAACGTGGGACATCCTGCCCACCATGGCGCCTCCGCACTCCGCTTGGCTGCCCTTCACAACCTTCGGCTTGACACTGAAGGTCTTGAGCCACAAGCCGAAGTGGGGCTGGATGCAGAGGAAGGCCTCGCACACGACGATAAACGCCGAGATGTTGAGGATGAAATTCGGGGCCAGATCATGGAAATCTAGGCCGTAGTAGAACATGATTCCCTGGACAAAGGGATGAAGTGGGAAGCCCAGTCCGCGGAGGAAATGGGGAAGAAATACTACCCTCTCATGGGGCCTGGGGGTGGGAATAAGCTCTCCCTCGTCGGGGAGCCGGTGCGCGATGTTGCTGGACAAATATCCGGCGTTGCGCAGCTTCTGGATCTGCTCCTCCGTAACGGAGGAGGCCATCCACTTACCTCCCGCTCCGGACATAGTTGGAGAAGGTTGAGGTGAGAAGTGCGGACTTGGGCGCTGGAGCTCGAGTTCGCGAAGATGGATAAGCCAAGGAGGAAGAAGGCGCAGGTAAAAGGGTTGGATCTTTATCCCCATATATGGGCGGACAAAAACATGTGTCCCCACCGGCCTGGTAAAACTCGCTTATCTCCCAAGCGTCACAATCAATGGCGCGGTTGGGTTACCCATGTCCGTATTGATGGGAATCCCGGAATAAGGGGAACACGATCTCTGCTTCGACAAGACGTGCCAAGGAAACCGCTTCGCTAAACGCGCTGAGGTGGAACAATAAAAACAATTTGAGTAAAGGCTTGGTAGTGGTGTGACGTCACACCACAAAATACGTCAGCAGATTGAACTTGTGTAATATTATTCTCTCTACGGTGGTACGTGGAATTTATTTTTGCAGAGCCGGACACTATCCTGGTGTTCACAATCTTATATAAATTATTCGGAGGAAGAACCTGCCTTGCAATACCGAAGACAACATGCGTGCCGGACTCGTCGTCATTGAAGCCTGGTTCAGGGGCTACTGAGGGAGTTCCGGACTAGGGGGTGTCCGGATAGCCGAACTATCATCATCGGCCGGACTCCAAGACTATGAAGATACAAGATTGAAGACTTCGTCCCGTGTCCAGATGGGACTTTCCTTGGCGTGGAAGGCAAGCTTGGCGATACAGATATGTAGATCTCCTACCATTGTAACCGACTCTGTGTAACCCTAGCCCTCTCCGATGTCTATATAAACCAGATGGCTTTAGTCCATAGGACGAACAACAATCATACCATAGGCTAGCTTCTAGGGTTTAGCCTCCTTGATCTCGTGGTAGATCCACTCTTGTAACACACATCTTCAATATTAATCAAGCATGACGTAGGGTTTTACCTCCATCAAGAGGGCCCAAACCTGGGTAAAACATCGTGTCCCTTGTCTCCTGTTACCATCCGCCTAGACGCATAGTTCGGGACCCCCTACCCGAGATCCGCCGGTCTTGACACCGACACCCCCCCTAGATATGAATTGCCTATTGTATCTGAGGGTTATATTATGGATGAAGAAACTACTAGAGACTTTTTTGCTTGCCATGATAGATATGTTCTTAAGAAACTTTTAGCTAAGTTGAAGGAAAAGTCTTTGAATGCTAGAATGCAATATTATCCTGCATTTGCTACTTCACCTATCTATGTTACTAATAAGGATTATGAATTCTCTGTCGATCCTGAGTTTATTACTTTGGTTGAATATGATCATTTCCATGGTTATGAATCTGAAACTATTGTGGCACATCTTACTAAACTGAATGATATAGCCACCCTATTTACTCATGAGGAAAAAATTCGCTATTACTATATTCTCAAGTTGTTTCCTTTCTCATTAAAGGGTGATTCTAAGATATGGTTTAATTCTCTTGCTCCTGGTTGTGTGCATAGTCCGCAAGATATGATTTACTACTTCTCTGCAAAATATTTTCCTGCTCATAAGAAACAAGTTGCCTTACGGGAAATATTTAACTTTGTGCAAATTGAAGAAGAGAGTCTTCCACAAGCTTGGTGGCGGCTTCTCCAATTACTTAATGCTTTGCCTGACCATCCTCTCAAGAAAATTGAAATACTTGATATCTTCTATAATGGACTAACCGATGCTTCCAGAGACCACCTGGATACTTGTGCTGGTTGTGTTTTCAGGGAAAGAATTGTTGAGCAAGCTGAATTGCTATTGAATAATATATTGAGTAATGATAATGATTGGACACTTCCTGAACCAACTCCTAAGCCAACTCCGTAGAAAAGAGGTATTCTATTTCTCAGTCCTGAAGATATGCAAGAGGCAAAGAAATCTATGAAAGAAAAAAGGTATTAAAGCTGAAGATGTTAAGAATTTACCGCCTATTGAAGAAATACATGGTCTTGATAACCCAACACAGGTAGTAGAGGTAAATTCTCTCTATAGATTTGATGAAGGTGATATTCCTCATAATAAGTCTGCTAGTCAATGCTTGGATGAGTTTGATAATTTTATTGTTAAACAAGAGAACTTCAATGCTTATGTTGGTAGACAATTGAAACGTAATGCTTACATGCTTGACCACTTGGGTGATTATATGTCTAGGGTTAAAAGTGATCTTAAGCTTATTAGTAAACATGCTTCCATGGTTACAACTCAAGTAGAACAAGTACTTAAGGCACAAGATGATTTGCTCAATGAGTTAAATAATAAGAACAATGATAATGTTGTTAGAGTTATGACTAGAGGTGGTAAAATGGCCCAGGAACCTTTGTATCCTGAGGGCCATCCTAAGAGAGCTGAGCAAGATTCTCAGAGATTTAAGACTAATGCACCTAGCCTACAAATAAAAAGAAAAATAATAATAATAGGACTTTGCATGCTTCTAGTGAACATGTTATTGACACACCTGATAATCCTAATGATATCTCTATTTTCGATGTTGAAACACAATCTGGTGATGAACATGAACCTAGTGATAATGTTAATGATGATGTTCATGTTGATGCTCAACCTAGTAATGATAATGATGTAGAAGTTGAACCCGGTGTTGATCTTGATAACCCACAATCAAAGAATCAATGTTATGATAAGAGAGACTTCGTTTCTAGAAAACATGGTAAACAAAGAGAACCATGGGTTCAGAAACCCATGCCTTTTCCTCCTAAGCCATTCAAGAAAAAGGATGATGAGGATTTTGAGCGCTTTGCTGAAATGATTAGACCTATCTTTTTGCGTATGCGTTTGACTGATATGCTTAAAATGCCTCCTTATTGTAAGTATATGAAAGATATTGTTACAAATAAACAAAAGATACCGGAAGCTAAAATTTCCACCATGCTTGCTAATTATACTTTTACGGACGGAATACCAAAGAAGCTTGGAGATCTAGGAGTACCAACTATACCATGCTCCATTAAAAGAAACTATGTTAAAACTGCTTTATGTGATCTTGGAGCCGGTGTTAGTGGTATGCCTTTCTCTTTATATCGTAGACTTGATTTGAGTAAGTTGACACCTAGTGAAATCTCTTTGCAAATGGCTGATAAATCAACTACTATACCCATCGGTATTTGTGAGGATGTGCCTGTTGTGGTTGCAAACGTTACTATTTTAACGGACTTTGTTATTCTTGATATTCCCGAGGACGATAGTATGTCGATCATCCTTGGTAGACCATTTCTGATACTGAAGGGGCTGTTATTGATTGTAACAAAGGAAATGTCACTTTTCATGTTAATGGTAATGAGCATAGGGTACACTTTCCGAAGAAACAACCTCAAGTTCATAGTATCAACTCTATTGGAAAATTTTCAACTATCACTATTGGAGGTTTTGAATTCGCTCTTCCTACTATCAAAAAGAAATATGATATTCTTATTGTTGGGGATATGCATATCCCCATTGAGCTAACCTAGTGTTATTTGAAAATTCTCCGGTTTCATGTCATTCGGAAGAAGTTTGTTAACAAGACTTGATCAACCTTGTTAGTGGATTCCTTTTGATGAGCATGAGATGGATGAAGTTAGAAAGCACAACTTTCTGTACCCTCCTTTTACTTTCTGTTATTTAGATTAAATAAAGCAAAAATAGTATTTTCTGTCTGTTTTCTGAATTATCCTTGTAAAAAAATACCCCGAAAATAAAGTTCTCCAAATGCCCTGAAAATTTAGTATGATTTTTTATAGAATATTTGAGAACTTTCGGCACTTAGAACACACCAGGGAGCACACCAGATAGGCACAAGGGTGGAGGGCGCTCCCAACCCCCCTGGGTCTGTCCCCTGCCTTGTGGGCCCCACGTGGGCCCCCTCATTTATTCCAGCACCCATGCACTCTATCTTCCTCCAGAAAAAATCATCCCGTATATCAAACCCGTGTTCTTGCTCATTTTGCTGCCATTTTCGATCTTCTTGCTCAAAGTTCCATTCACAAAACTACTTTGGGGGATTGTTCTTCGGTATGTGACTCCTCCAATGGTCCAATTAGTTTTTGTTCTAGTGCTTTATTTATTGCAATTTTTCGCTGCTGTGGTGACCCTATTCTTGAGCTTGCATGTCAAATTTATATGGTCCAAAGTAGTTTTGATGCATGATGTAGCCTCTAGGCACTTGTGGGAGTAGTTACTACCAATCTTGTTGAGTTTGGTTCACTTATATTTCGAGTCGCTAAAAAATTCAGAAATTTTCAAAGGAAGAAAAATGTTTAGGAAAATGTACCAAGGTGGTTCTTCGAGGAAGCAAGCACCAAGGCTCGTGATACGTGAGCCGGACCTTCAACCACCAAGGGAAGCTCAAGTGCGGCCTTGTGAATGGTCGTCGGATGAATTTATGGTTCATGCAGGCTTTAAGGATGAATTTGATGCTTATGTACGTAATGCTGATCTTGAGGATTTCGTATCAGATAAGTGCCGACAATACTATTACCTCACCGATTCCTTTGTGCGGAGGTTTGAATTCTCATCTAAGTTCAATACTCATACTATTATATTTGACCTTTATGATAAATCATATACCATGGACCTTGAAGATTTTAATACTGCTTGCAAAATCCCATAGTGGGGCATCTTTAGTGAGCCTCACAAATATGAATATAATGATTTCCTTGCTAGTATCACTGTGGGAGAAACTAGAAATATCACACGGGCTACCATAGGGAGCATTCATTTTCCTGCCATACATTACTTTGCTCTCTTTATAGGTAGATGCATTAATGGTAAGCATGCTCATCGCCACATTTGCATCCCAGATTTTAATGCCCTCAAGAGTGCAGTGTTAGGTGACAAGCGATATAACTTGGGGGCTATTGTTGCATGGAGGTTACATCTTAATGCTAAAGATGGAGATTTATTTGGTGGGTTTTATGCAACTCGTTTAGCTGATTATCTTGGTGTATACATAAGGGAAAATGATATTGAGTTGCCACTTGCTTTTCTAGATTATAATGCTATGGTTCATTACCAGTTTCTTGAGAGGAACGATCAGTCCCTCCTATACCGACTAATATTTAACAGACGGCATGCTGTCATTATTACCCTTCCTGCTCCTGCCTTCTTTAACTTTCAGGCAAATGGGAGATATTTTATAACCAGAGAGGAGGCAAATGAGTATGAGAGAACAGCGAGGCCACTTGCCTCGAGGAAGCAGGTCATCAGGCGGTACCGGCCGCAGCACAGTATGCCCCCAGCTATGATGTCAGATATCATCCGGGCCAGTGGTGGCCCTAGACCAACTTAGGCTAAAAGCCTAAGCTTGGGGGAGTACGTATTTCTCACCGACATTACATTCATGTTCACACACTCACTATAGTTGTCGGTGTTCATACTTTTTCACTGTATTATCCATGCTAGTTTATTTTATTTTCCGGCTTTCTTCTTGTGTGTTTAAAAAACTTTGAGAAAAACAATAAAAATTAGTTGTAGCTTCTAGCTAGTTTACTTTCCATGCTTAGTAGTAGTATTAAAAAGAAAACCCAAAAAGATTTCCCATTCTTCTTTTGCTTGTTGGGAGCTTTCTCGTGTAAATAGTTTTTCTCGTTCTTGGAAATCCTTTTCTTTTCTTTGGGGGTCGAGAGGAGAAGACCGCGATGAAAATGTTGAATGGCTCTCATATGCATTATTTTTGATCTAACAAAGAGCCCATATTACCTTGTCTTCTCCTTTGAATAAATGTTTGCAGATTCTAGCTTAGTCCAATGCATGTGCACTATTATTATTACCCACACCATTTGGTCGTGCAAGTGAAAGGCAATAATGACGATATATGATGATGATTGAAATGAGGAAAAGCTGGTATGAACTCGACCAATCTTGTTTTTGTAAATATGATTTGTTCATCGTTCCTGATTCAGCCTATTATGGATGAAACATGTTTGCGATGACAATTAGAGATTATAGTTACTCATGCCATGCTTAATTATCTAGGAGTTTATAATGGTTTACCTTGCGTGCCAACATGCTATTAAAATGGTTGTGATGTAGTATCACAGGATGGTATCCTCATTTGAATGACTCGACTGGTTTGACTTGCCACATGTTCACGCATGTAGTTGAAACAAAATCAACATAGCCTCCACGATGTTTATGTTCATGGTGATTTATATCCAACTCATGCTTGCACTTATTGTTGGTCAATCTTAATGCATGTTTATGACTGTGTTTCTCTCTATTTGGTCGCTTCCCAGTCTCTTTCTAGCCTTCACCTGTACTAAGCGGGAATACTGTGTGTGCATCCACTTCCATAAACCCCAAAGTTGTTCCATATGAGTCCACCATACCTACCCATATGCGGTATTTACCTGCCGTTCCAAGTAAATTTGCATGTGCCAAACTCTAAACCTTCAAATGAAATTTGGTTTTGTATGCTCAAATCGCTCATGTAGCAACTAGGGTTGTCTATATCTTCCATGATAGGTGGATAATTCTCACGATGAGTGGACTCCGCTCATCATTCACAAGAAAATGGCCGGTAACTGGGATGCCCAGTCCCATGCTCAAATCAAATCAAAATAATTACAAACAAAACTCCCCCAGCATTGTTGTTAGTTGGACGGTACACGTTGTTTTGAACCAGCCGTGGAATGTGCTTGTGGGTGGTGGGGGAGTATAAACATTACCATTCTATTTGGGAACTGCCTATAATGTATGTAGCAGGGAAGATACCAAGATCTTTTTGTTGTTATGTTGACAGTGAAAGCATGCCGCTCAAAATATTATTTATCTCTGTTTCAAAAACTCGAGCTCTGGCACCTCTGCAAATCCTTGCTTCCCTCTGCGAAGGGCCTATCTATTTACTTTTATGCTGAGTCATCATCCTGTTATAAAATGCATCAGCTAGAGAGCACCACTGTCATTTGTATGCATTGTTAATAATTTATATTGAGTATGACTGTGACTAGATCTCTTTCACCATGAATTACAATGTCTAGCCAGTCCTTGATCTTCAGGTGTGCTCTGCATTTATGTTTTGCGGTCTTAGAAAGGTCTAGCGAGATACCATCTTGTTATATCATATCATGATTGTTTTGAGAAAGTGTTATCATCCAAGATTTATTATTATCAGTAAACGTGAGACCTAAATGTTATTGTGAATATGGTTAGTTCATAATCTTTCCTGAAAACTGGAATGCCGGCTTTGCATATTTGCAACAACAAGATCAAACATAGTTTGTAAAAGTTTTTCTTTATCACTTTTAGTTTGTTGAGTGAATTGCTTGAGGACGAGCAATGGGCTAAGCTTGGGGGAGTTGATACGTCTCCAACGTATCTAGTTTTCCAAACTCTTTTGCCCTTGTTTTGGCCTCTAATTTGCATGATTTGAATGGAACTAACACGGACTGATGATGTTTTCAACAGAATTGCCATGGTGTTATTTTTGTGCAGAAATAAAATTTCTTGGAATGATCTGAAACTTCACGGAGAAATTTTTTGGAATTAATAAAAAATATTGGTGAAAGAATCAGCCAAAGGGGGCCCACACCCTGCCATAAGGGTGGGGGTGTGGCCTCCTACCTTGTGGGCCCCCTGGACCTCCACCGACCTCAACTCCAACTCCATATATTCACGTTCAGGGAGAAAAAAAAAGAGAGAATGATTCATCACATTTTACGATACGGAGCCACCGCCAAGCCCTGTTCTTCCTCGGGAGGGCTGATTTCGAGTCTGATCGGGGCTCTAGAGAGGGGAATCTGTCGCTATCGTTGTCATCAACCATCCTCCATCACCAATTTCATGATGCTCACCGCCGTGCGTGAGTAATCCCATCGTAGGCTTGCTGGACGTTGATGGGTTGGATGAGATTTACCATGTAATCGGGTTAGTTTTGTTAGGGTTTGATCCCTAGTATCCATTATGTTCTAAGATTGATGTTGCTATGACTTTGCCATGCTTAATGCTTGTCACTAGGGCCCAGTGCCATGATTTCAAATCTGAACCTATTATGTTTTCATGAATATATGTGTGTTCTTGATCATATCTTGCAAGTTATAGTCACCTACTGCGTGTTATGATTCGGCAACCCAGAGTGACAATAGTCAGGACACTTCCCGGTGATGACTGTAGTTTGAGGAGTTCATGTATTCACTAAGTGCTAATACTTTGGTCTGGTACTCTATGAAAAGGAGGCCATAATATCCCTTAGTTTACATTAGGACCCCGCTGCCACGGGAGGGTAGGACTAAAGATGTCATGCAAGTTCTTTTCCATAAGCACATATGACTATATTCGGGATACTTGCCTACATTATACTGATGAATTGGAGCTAGTTCTGTGTCACCCTATGCTATAACTATGGCATGATGAATGCCATCCAACATAATTATCCATCATTGATCCATTGCCCAGGAGCTCATTTCATATTGATCTTTGCTTAGTTACTTCTCCGTTGCCACTGTTACGATTGCTACAAAACTTCTACTATTACTTTTGCCACCGTTACCGTTACTTCCATACTACTTTGCTACTAAATACTTTGATGCAGATATTAAGTCTTTTAGGTGTGGTTGAATTGACAACTCAGCTGCTAATACTTGAGAATATTCTTTGGCTCCCCTTGTGTCGAATCAATAAATTTGGGTTGAATACTCTACCCTCGAAAACTGTTGCGATCCCCTATACTTGTGGGTTATCAGTCTAAGCGACTCAGATTTGGTGGTTAATCAAGTGATGAAGGAGTGGGACGTTAGAAACCCTGCCATGACTGGATACTACAATGTAGTGAGGAAGTTGGAGAAAAAGTTTGAGGGTTTTGAGCTTCACCACATTCCCTGAATCAAGAATCAAGCAGCCGACGACTTGGAAAAAATAGGTTCCACTCGGAAACCTATCCCCAGCAATGTGTTTCTTGAGCATCTTGATACGTCTCCAACGTATCTACTTTTCCAAACACTTTTGCCCTTGTTTTGGACTCTAACTTGCATGATTTGAATGAAACTAACCCGGACTGGCGATGTTTTCAGCAGAACTACCATGATGTTGTTTTATGTGTAGAAAAGAAAAGTTCTTGAAATGACCTGCAAATCCACGGAGGGACTTTTCAGAATTAATAAGAATTTTTGGTGAAAGAATCATGGCCAGGGGGCCCAAGGCCTGTCCACGAGACAGGGGGCGCCCCCCACCTAGGGCGCGCCCCCTATCTCGTGGGCCCCCCGGACCTTCTCCGACCTCAACTCCAACTCCATATATACCGTCTCGCGGAGAAAAAAATCAGAGAGAAAGTTTTATCGCGTTTTACGATACAGAGCCGCCGCCAAGCCCTAATCTCTCTCGGGAGGGCTGATCTGGAGTCCGTTCGGGCTCCGGAGAGGGGGATTCATCGCCGTCCTCATCATCAACCATCCTCCATCACCAATTTCATGATGCTCACCGCCGTGCGTGAGTAATTCCATCGTAGGCTTGCTGGACGGTGATGGGTTGGATGAGATTTAACATGTAATCAAGTTAGTTTTGTTAGGGTTTGATCCCTAGTATCCACTATGTTCTGAGATTGATGGTGCTATGACTTTGCCATGCTTAATGCTTGTCACTAGGGCCCGAGTGCCATGATTTCAGATCTGAACCTATTATGTTTTCATCAATATACGTGTGTTCTTGATCCTATCTTGCAAGTCTATAGTCACCTATTATGTGCTATGATCCGAGAACCCCGAAGTGACAATAATCGGGATACTTCTCGGTGATGACCGTAGTTTGAGGAGTTCGTGTATTCACCATGTGTTAATGCTTTGGTCCGGTTCTCTATTAAAAGGAGGCCTTAATATCCCTTAGTTTCCACTAGGACCCTGCTGCCACGGGAGGGTAGGACAAAAGATGTCATGCAAGTTCTTTTCCATAAGCACGTATGCCTATTTACGGAATACATGCCTACATTACATTGATGAACTGGAGCTAGTTCTATATCACCCTATGTTATAACTATTGCATGAGGAATCGCATCCGACATAATTATCCATCACTGATCCATTGCCTACGAGCTTTTCATATATTGTTCTTCGCTTATTTACTTTTCCATTGCTACTGTTACAACTACTACAAAAACCCCAAAACATTTATCTTTTCTGTTGTTACTGTTACCATTACTATCATACCACTTTTGCTACTAAATACTTTGCTGCAGATACTAAGTTATCCAGGTGTGCTTGAATTGACAACTCAACTGCTAATACTCAAGAATATTCTTTGGCTCCCCTTGTGTCGAATCAATAAATTTGGGTTGAATACTCTACCCTCGAAAGCTGTTGCGATCCCATATACTTGTGGGTTATCAAGACTAATTTCTGGCACCGTTGCCGGGGAGCATAGCTCTATTCTTTGAGTCACTTGGGATTTATATCTGTTGATCACTATGAAGAACTTGAAAGACGCTAAGACCAAGATTTTGCCCTCAACTACGAGGGGAGGTAAGGAACTGCCATCTAGCTCTGCACTAGATTCTCCTCCCGTTATTGATAGGCTTGCGACACCTAAACCTTCTACTGCTATGAATTCTGATATGTCGCAGGTTATCGATGATGCCACTTCTACTTTGCATGATACTTATGATGAAACTACTTCTGTGCGTGATACTACTTTGCCATTAGGTGAATTTCGTGATGAACAACTTGCTAGAGTTAGGGGGAATGAAAATGTTGAAGAACCTATTATTGATGATAGTGATGATGAACGTTCCCCAAATGATTATGTATTACCTGTTGTTCCTAAGGGTTATGTTATGAACAAAGAAGCTGTTGAAGCTATTCTTGCTTGCAATGATAGAAATGATCTTAAGAAATTATTAGCTAAATGGAAGCAGTAGTCTCTAAATTCTAGAATGAAACCCGATCCTACTTTTGCTACTTCACCTATCTGTCTTACTGATAAGGATTATGAATTCTCTGTTGATCCTGATATTATCACTTTAGTTGAATCTGATCCTTTTTATGGCCTTGAATCTGAAATTGTTGTGGCACATCTTACCAAGTTGAATGATATAGCCACCCTATTTACTCATGATGAGAAGTCTCGCTATTTATATATCCTTAAGATATTTCTGTTCTCATTAAAGGGTGGTGCTAAGACTTGGTATAATTCTCTTGCTCCTGGTTGTGTGCGTAGTCCCCTGGATATGATTTATTACTTCTCTTATAAATATTTCCCTGCTCATAAGAAACAAGCTGCCTTGCGGGAAATATATATTTTTTTGCAAACCAAAGAAGAGAGTCTCCCACAATCTTGGGGGAGGCTTCTCCGATTGCTTTATGCTTTGCCTGATCACCATCTTAAGAAAAATGAAATACTTGATATCTTTTATAATGGACTAACCGATGCTTCCAAGGACCACTTGGATAGTTGTGCTGGTTGTGTTTTCAGGGAAAGTACAGTCGACGAAGCTGAAATGTTATTGAATAATATGTTGACTAATGAAAATAATTGGACTCTTCCCGAGCCAGTTCCTGAAGTAATTCCTGAACCAATTGAGCCAACTCCTGAGCCTATTTCTAAACCCACTCCGAAGAAGAGAGGTGTTTTATTCCTCAGTCCTGAAGATATGCAAGAGGCAAAGAAATCAATGAAAGAAAAAGGTATTAAAGTTGAAGATGTTAAGAATTGACCTCCTATTGAAGAAATACATGGTCTGAATATACCGCCTGAAGAACCACATTGTCTTGATAACCCGACACAGGTAGTAAAGGTAAATTCTCTCTATAGATATGATAAAGTTGAAATACCCTCTACTAAATTTCATAGCCCATGCTTAGATGAATTTGATGAGTTTATGGCTAGACAAGAAAGTTTTAATGCTTATGTTGGTAGAGAGTTAAAGAATAATGCTTTCGAGATAGGACGCGTAGGTGATAATCTGGCTAGAGTTGGAGATGAACTTCACCGCGTTAGCAAATATGCTTCTATGGTTGCTAGTCAAGCTGAGCAAGTACTCAAGGCTCAAAATGATTTGCTTGATGAGTTGAATAATAAAAATGACTTTGCTGTTAGACCGGCCACTAGAACTGGTAGAATGACTCAGGAACCTTTGTATCCTAAAGGCCACCCTAAAAGAATTGAACAAGATTCTCAGAATAATAATCTAGATGTTCCTAGTTCTTCTAAGAAGAAGAAAAAGAAGAATGATAGGACTATGCAAACTTCTAGTGAACCTAATATAGAAACACTTGAGAATCCCAATAATACTTCTATCTCTGACGCTGAAACACAATCAGTTGATGAACATGAACTTGATAATAATGCTAATGATAATGTTTATGTTGATGCTCAACCTAGTAATAACAATGATGTAGAGATTGAACCTACTGTTGATCTTGATAACACACAATCAAGAAACCAACGTTATGATAAGAGAGATTTTGTTGCTAGGAAGCACGATAAAGAAAGAGAACCATGGGTTCAGAAACCCATGCCCTTTCCTCCTAAACCATCCAAGTCAAAGGATGATGAGGATTTTGAGCGCTTTGCTGAAATGATTAGACCTATTTTCTTACGTATGCGCTTAACTGATATGCTTAAAGTAAATCCTTATGCTAAATACATGAAGGATATCATCACAAATAAAAGAAAGATACCGGAAGCTGAAATTTCCACCAAGCTTGCTAATTACACTTTTAAGGGTGGAATACCAAAGAAACTTGGAGACCTGGGTGTTCCAACTATACCATGCTCCATTAAAAGAAATTATGTTAGAACTATTTTATGTGATCTTGGAGCCGGTGTTAGTGTTATGCCTCTCTCTTTATATCATAGACTTGAATTGAATAAGTTGACACCTACTGAAATATCTTTGCAAATGGCTGATAAATCAACTGCTATACCTGTCGGTATTTGTGAGGATGTGCCTGTTGTGGTTGCAAATGTCACTATCTTAATGGACTTTGTTATTCTTGATATTCCCGAGGACGGTAGCATGTCTATTATCCATGGTAGACCTTTTCTTAATACTGCAGGGGCTGTTATTGATTGCAACAAAGGCAATGTCACTTTTCATGTTAATGGTAATGAGCATACGGTACACTTTCCGAGGAAACAATCTCAAGTTTATAGCATCAATTCTATTGAAAAAGTTCCAACTATCATTTTTGGAGGTTTTGAATTTCCTCTCCCTACTGTCAAGAAAAAGTATGATATTCTTATTGTTAGGGTATCCCCGTTGAGGTAACTTAGTGTTATTCGAAATTTCTCCGGTTCCATGTTATTCGGAATGAGTTTGTTAACAAGACTTGATCAACCTTGTTAGCGGGTTCATTTTGATGACCATGAGATGGATGAAACTAGAAGGCAGAACCTTTTGGACCCTCTTTTTACTTTCTGTTATTTAGATTAACTAAAGTAAAATAGTATTATCCTCTGTTTTCTGAATTCTCCGTGCAATAAAAAATAGTCCAAAAATAAAAGTGCTCCAAATGCCTTGCAAATTTAGTATGATTTTTTCTGGAATATTTGAGGATTTTAGGCACTGGAAACACTGCAAAAGGGACAAGCACCAGGCCACGAGATAGGAGGGCGCGCCCCCCTGTAGGGCGCGCCCCTGTCTCGTGGGCCCCTGGTGGCTCCCCTCCACTTATGCCAGCACCCACACACTCCATCTTCTACCCAAAAAAATTCCCATCCAGCTCAAGCACGAGTTCTAGCTCGTTTTGCTGCGATTTTCGATCTCTTAGCTCAAAACTCCTTTCACAAAACTGCTTTGGGAGATTGTTGCTTGGTATGTGACTACTCCATTGGTCCAATTAGTTTTTGTTCTAGTGCTTTATTCATTGCAAATCCTTGCTGTCTTGGTGACCTTATTCTTGAGCTTGCTTGTTAAATTTTCGAGGTTCCAAGTAATTCTAATGCATGATATGGGCTCTAGGCACTTGTAGGAGTAGTTGCTATCAATCTGGTTTAGTTTTATGCACTTTTATTTTGAAGTTACTAAAATTTCAGAAAAAGAAATATTCTTAGGAGAATGTATCAAGGTGGTTCCTCGGCAAAGAAAGGGCCAAGGATTGCTATACGTCAGCAAGATGTTGAATTGCCGAGGAATGCATGTGTACGAGCCTGTGAGTGGCCATCCGATAATTTTATGATGGAAGCAGGCTTTAAGGAGGAATTTGACGCGTATGTGCGTAATGCTGAGCTGGAGGACTTCTTACAAGATAAGTGTCCTCAGTACTCTCAATTGACTGATTCCTTTGTGCGGAGGTTTAAATATAACTGTACACGTAATTCTCCTAGTGTCCTATTTGATATTTATGATACATCTTACACCATGGACTTAGAGGATTTTACAACTGCTTGTAAACTCCCGCAGTGGGGTAATATTAATGATCCTCCCAAATCTGAATTTAGAGATTTCCTTGCGAATATTACTGTGGGAGAATCTAGGGACGTAGCACAAGCTACCATAGGGAGCATTCATTTTCCTGCTTTACATTACTTTGCTCTCTTTATTGGTAGATGCATTAACGGTAAGGACGAGGTATCTCACATGTGTGCACCTGATCTTTGTGTCCTCAAGAGTGTTGTGTCAGGTTACAAAGGTTATAACTTGGGGGCAATTGTTGCACATAGGTTGCAGAATAATAGTAGAAAGGGAAATTTCTTTGGAGGAATTTATGCAACCCGTGTGGCTAATTTTCTTGATATAGCCCCGCGAGAAGGAGATATGATAATGCCTCATGTTTATTTGGATAAAGAAGCTATGTTTAGTCATCATTTTCTTGAGAGGAATGTACAATTCCTCCATTATCGACTAATCTATGACAGACGCAACGTCGTCCCTGTCACTCTTCCTGCTCCCTACCTTTATGATTATCAGGAAAGAGGAAGATATGTTGTCACCAGGGAAGAAGCCACTGAATATGAGAGGGGAATGGAGGCAGCTCGGCAACACGCTGCTGCCCAGGAGGCTGTTGCCTCTGCATCTCAGTACAATCCCAGTTTCACTTATGGATATCAGCCAGGCGGTCCTTGGTATTAAACCAACTTAGGCCAAAATCCTAAGCTTGGGGGAGTACGTATTTCTCACCGACTTTACATTCATGTTCACACAGTAGTCGTCGGTGCTCATACTCTTTCATTGTATATCCATGCTAGTTTAAATTCCTTTTTCTAGTCTTCTTCTTATGTGTTTGATAAACCTTGAGAAAAAACCAAAAAAATTAGTTAGTTTAATTTTCTTGCTTGTAGTAGAAATTAAAATGAAAACCCAAAAAGATTTCTAGTTCTTCTTTTACTTGTTGGGAGCTTTCCCGTGTAAATAGTTTTATTTTCTTTTCTTTCTTTTGGGGGTCGAGAAGACCTTATTAAAAATGCTTAGTGGCTCTTATATGCATGATTATTTATTTAATTAGATCCCATATTACTTGTCTTCTCTCTTGAGTTGAATGCTTGCAGATTCCAGCTTAGTCCAATGCCCGTACACTCTTATTATTATACACATCATTCGGTCGTGCAAGTGAAAGGCAATAATGACGATATATGATGGACTTATTAGGATGAGAAAAGCTGGTATGAACTCAACCTCTCTTGTTTTTGTAAATATTGATGATTCATCATTCCTGAGTCAGCTATTATGAAGTAAACATATTTGCAATGACATTTAGAGATTATAGTTACTTATGCCATGCTTGATTAGCTATGAGTTATAATGGTTTACCTTGCGTGCCAACATGCTATTAGAATGATTAGGATGTGGTATGATGGGATGGTATCCTCCTTTGAATGAATTCAGTGACTCGACTTGGTGCATGTTCACGCATGTAGTTGAATCAAATCAACATAGCCTTCACGATATTTATGTTCATGGTGGATTATATCCTACTCATGCTTGTACTTGGTGTGAATTAATTTTAATGCATGCTTACGACTGTTGTCGCTCTCTCAGTTGGTCGCTTCCCAGTCTTTTGCTAGCCTTCACCTGTACTAAGCGGGAATACTGCTTGTGCATCCAAACTCCTTAAACCCCAAAGTTGTTCCATATGAGTCCACTATACCTTCCTATATGCGGTATCTACCTGCCGTTCCAAGTAATTTTGTATGTGCCAAACTCCAAACCTTCAAATGAAATTCTGTTTTGTATGCTCGAGCAGCTCAAGTTACAACTAGTGTTGCCTATATCTTCCATGCTAGGTGTGTTATTCTCAGAGGAGTGGACTCCGCTCCTCATTCACGAGAAAGGGCCGGTAACCGGGATGCCTAGTCCCATGATCCAAAAAGATCAAAGAAAATCAAAATAAATAAACAAAACTCCCCCAGGGCTGTTGTATGTTGGAGGCACTCGTTGTTTCGAGCAAGCCATGGATTGATGCTTGTTGGTGGTTGGGGGAGTATAAACCTTTACCATTCTGTTTGGGAACTGCCTATAATGCATTTAGTGTGGAAGATACAGTCATCTCATAGGTGTTGCGTTGACAGTGAAAGTATGCCGCTCAAAATGTTATTCAATCTCTATTTTAAAATTGAGCTCTGGCACCTCTACAAATCCCTGCTTCCCTCTGCGAAGGGCCTATCTATTTACTTTTATGTTGAGTCATCACCCTTCTTATTAAAAGCACACGCTGGAGAGCGCACTGTCATTTGCATTCATTATTATTGGTTTATATTGGGTATGACTTGACTGGATCTCTTTTACCATGAATTACAATGTTTAGTCAGTCCTTGATCTTTAAAGGTGCTCTACATTTATGTTTTGTGGTCTCAGAAAGGGCTAGCGAGATACCATTTTGTTATATCATGTTATGATTATTTTGAGGAAGTGTTGACATCCGAGTTTTATTATTATGACTCGCTAGCTGATTATGTTATTGATATGAGTAATTGTGAGACCTATGTGTTATTGTGAGTATGGTTAGTTCGTAATATTTGCTGAAACTTGAATGCTGGCTTTTCATGTTTACAACAACAAGAGCAAACAGAGTTTGTAAAAGTTTTTCTTTATCACTTTCAGTTTATCAACTGAATTGCTTGAGGACAAGCAAAGGTTTAAGCTTGGGGGACTTGATACGTCTCCAACGTATCTACTTTTCCAAACACTTTTGCCCTTGTTTTGGACTCTAACTTACATGATTTGAATGAAACTAACCCGGACTAACGCTGTTTTCAGCAGAACTACCATGATGTTGTTTTATGTGTAGAAAAGAAAAGTTCTCGGAATGACCTGCAAATCCATGGAGGGACTTTTCAGAATTAATAAGAATTTTTGGCGAAAGAATCAGGGCCAGGGGGCCCAAGGCCTGTCCACGAGACAGGGGGCGCCCCCCCAAGGCGCCCCCCCATCTCATGGGCCCCACGGACCTCCTCCGACCTCAACTCCAACTCCATATATACCGTCTCGCGGAGAAAAAAATCAGAGAGAAAGTTTTATCGCGTTTTACGATACGGAGCCGCCGCCAAGCCCTAATCTCTCTCGGGAGGGCTTATCTGGAGTCTGTTCGGGGCACCGGAGAGGGGGATTCATCGCCGTCGTCATCATCAACCATCCTCCATCACCAATTTCATGATGCTCACCGCCGTGCGTGAGTAATTCCATCGTAGGCTTGCTGGACGGTGATGGGTTGGATGAGATTTACCATGTAATCAAGTTAGTTTTGTTAGGGTTTGATCCCTAGTATCCACTATGTTCTGAGCTTGATGTTGCTATGACTTTGCCATGCTTAATGCTTGTCACTAGGGCCCAGGTGCCATGATTTCAGATCTGAACCTATTATGTTTTCATCAATATATGTGTGTTATTGATCCTATCTTGCAAGTCTATAGTCACCTATTATGTGTTATGATCCGACAACCCCGAAGTGACAATAATCGGGATACTTCTCGATGATGACCGTAGTTTGAGGAGTTCATGTATTCACCATGTGTTAATGCTTTGGTCCGGTTCTCTGTTAAAAGGAGGCCTTAATATCCCTTAGTTTCCACTAGGACCCCGCTGCCACGGGAGGGTTGGAGAAAAGATGTCATGCAAGTTCTTTTCCATGAGCACGTATGACTATTAACGAAATACATGCCTACATTACATTGATGAACTGGAGCTAGTTCTATATCACCCTATGTTATAACTATCGCATGAGGAATCGCATCCAGCATAATTATCCATCACTGATCCATTGCCTACGAGCTTTTCATATATTGTTCTTCGCTTATTTACTTTTCCGGTGCTACTGTTACAACTACTACAAAAACCCAAAAACATTTATCTTTTCTGTTGTTACTGTTACCATTACTATCATACCACTTTTGCTACTAAATACTTTGCTGCAGATACTAAGTTATCCAGGTGCGGTTGAATTGACAACTCAACTGCTAATACTGAAGAATATTCTTTGGCTCCCCTTGTGTCGAATCAATAAATTTGGGTTGAATACTCTACCCTCGAAAGCTGTTGCGATCCCCTATACTTGTGGGTTATCACATCTCCATTGCCCATCAGTGCAAGAGGATCCTTTCACTGAAGAACCTCCCTAGGTGATAAGTCCTACCTATCTGACTAAGATCAAAGTACCAGCGGTGATTGATTTGGTTATGGAGATCCTGGCGATTACTCCCGACTAGACAGTACCATACATTGCATATCGGATCAGGAAGGAGCTTCCAGAAGATGAAGTTGAGGCACGGTAGATCGTCCGCAGATCCAAGGCTTTCACAATAATGGATGGGCAGCTTTACAGAGAGAGTGTTACTGTCCTGGCTCAATAAAGTATCTCCCCTGAAAAAAGTCGAATGATTCTGGAAGAAATCCACTCGGGGACCTGTGGTCACGATGCGTCCTCTTGGACCGTCATGGCCAAAGCATACCGAGCAGGATTCTATTGGCCATGGGCCAATGAGGTTGCAAAAGAAATCATGGAGAAGTGTGCAGGTTGCCAGTTCTATGCAAACATGTCTCACAAGCCAGCATCTGCGTCAAAGACTATTCCACTCGTCTGGCCATTTGCTGTGTGGGGCTTGGACATGATTGGGCCACTCAAGACCGGCAGAAGTGGTTGATGAGGATATAGACCTCGGTAGGGTCACAGGCCTGATCTATACACCCTACCTAAAGTCACTACCCTAGAAGCAAAGGCACCCCAGAGACAGCAGAGAGTACCAATTGAAGACGTTGAGTGCAATCCACTCGACCAGTCATATCACTCGGGTACCCCTCCTTCGCGATATCACTCGACCATACAAGAAACCACTCGAGCTATGAAGACTAGGAGTCGCACAGGACAACAACGATCAAGCATTCACTCTGTTGTCTTCAAAGGCAGCAATAGCACTTTATAGCTGGCGTTATCAGTAACGCCCTCTCTTTATGTACATTGAACTCTCTGTAACGGACGATGGCTCGGGTCCTGGCGCACTCTATAGAAGTCACCCCCTCCTTTGGGACAAGGGTTCGCACCCCCTGTAACACGCACACACATACTATAATCTAGTCGACCGCCTCCGAGCACCGAGACGTAGGGCTTTTACCTCCTCCGAGAGGGGCCTGAACTCGTAAACACTTGCGTACAATCTCACCGTAGCTAGGATCTTGCCTCCTCATACGTACCCCCTACTCTTACTGTCAGTCTTAGTACCACGACAGTTGGCGCCCACCATGGGGAAAATCATCTTAGCGACTTCCGGCGAGGTTGCATTTTCTTGAGTCTTCATCAACATAGTTTTCGGCGGTAGTTTGATCATGGGCCGCGAGTTCAGACTCGGCGTGCTCACTTTTGTCGCCGACGACTCGGCCTGGCTCCAACAGGCTCCCCTCAATTTCGAGGCGCTGCTGATTCGAGGTTCATCGCACTTCCACGCGAGTGTACGTGGCGTCCACCTCCAGCAGCCGTCGACCCCATACCAGTGGACACCCGTGTCGACCTCTCGCTCCGCTGGACGCCGCCACAAGCGGTTGGGTCGGTCACGGCTCCAGCGGTGGGCGAAGGACGCAGTGGCTTGGCAGACGTTCACCCCCCAGGTCGCGGTGATCGAGCCCGACGTATATCACTGCGGTCCAGTCGACCCGTCGACTGACTTAGCAGATACACTTTCCGAGAGTGGGAGTTGTGACCCCGCGGGAGAAGTCCTCATGGTCGACTCTCATCGCGGCCCACTGGGTTTCCATCGCAGCGGCGAGAACATGGACGGTGACGGTACGTCGCTCGACCATGAGGAGTACCAGCCCCAACCTCTTAGTTCGCAGCAGAGGGAGGAGCTGGGTCGCTGCAACGAGGAGGCTCTCCATACCCCCATCATGGGGGAAACCGCCGAGGCTCAGGATTTGGAGGACGTGCGCTTGGCCACGCTGGCTGAGTGCACTCGTTTGGAGAATCTCCAACATTCCCTCGACAAACGTGCCTGTCAATTGATCCCGGGATCCAATCGACATTCACGACAACTGTTTCCACCGAAAACTCAGGTATTCCGTATGCCAATTCAGAATCTCACAGATGTTGCGCGTATTGTAGAGTCCATTCAGCTATCTCGCTTGGAGGTAGGAAGGGGTTTGGAACAGACCAGAGCGCTGCTCCGGGCAGCAGGAGATTAGGACTCCGCCGTGTCCCAGACATGGAACAGAATTCATAGTCGATCGGTAATGGCACATAACGTTCAGTCAACACACAGTCCTAGGTCACTGTTGAGGCAAAGGGATAGTGAGCACCGCCAGGATCAGCAGTTGGGAAGATTTCATGGAGATGATGATCGTGAGTTCGCCCGCGACAACTACCATCGAGCGCCTTTGCCCCTTCCGAGAGGCGGGTCGTACCGCCCCGGCGGTATGACGATAGATGTCCATATGGTAATGATCGCAGAGTTCCAGTCGACCCAAGAGAGCCTGAGTTTGACGCAAGGTCAGTCTTTGTTCAGGGATTGGTTGACCGGAACAGAACATACAGAGAAGGGCTAGACAGAGATAGGCCCAGTGGAAGCAGGGTCCACGTGTCTGGCCCCGAGTGTTTTGGAAGGGCCATCAGGGCTGCTGAGATCCCCCACAACTTCAGATTGGCAACTGGTGTCAGCAAGTTCAAGGGAGAGTCGAAGCCCGACACTTGGCTTGAATATTACCGAGTGGCTGTGCACATTGACGGCAGCAACGATGAGGTGGCCATTAAGCACCTCCCTCTGATGCTTGAAGGTTCTGCCAGAGCTTGGCTGAATCAGTTGGCCCCGAGGAGCATTTCGAGTTGGGATGAGTTAGCCCGAGTGTTCACCAGAACATTCGAGGGCGCCTACAAGTGACCTGTCGGTCTACCAGAGTTGCAGCATTGTGTGCAAAAACCGAATGAAACCTTGAGAGACTATATCCAGAGATGGATCACTCTACACCACACAGTGGAGAATGTGTCAGATCACCAAGCAGTCTGTGCCTTCAAAGAGAGCGTTCTCTACAGAGAGCTCAATCTGAAGTTCGGTCGGACATGAGATATGACTATGACTCGGATGATGGAGATTGCCACCAAGTACGCTAATGGCGAAGAGGAAGACTGAATCTAGAGTGGTAAGCATAAAACAGTCGTCCTGGACACCGGAGGATGAAATTCCAGTCGGAAATAAAAGCGAAAGGCTGAGGCAGCAGGACCTGCCGAGGCAGCAGTGTTGAATCAAGGGAAGTTCAAAGGGAAGCCGAAAGGGCCCTGGAATCCCAAGAAAGTAAAAGATCAAGATGGAAATGATGTGATGGATTTGATATGTCATATTCACACTAAGAAAGATGAAGAGGGGAATCTGATCCTCCCCGAGCATACCACTCGACAGTGTCGACTCCTGATCCAGAGCTTCCAGAAGAAGGGTCAGCTCAACTAAAAAGGATAAAGATTCTGAGAAGGAGGGAGACAAGGAAGAAGAGGAAGAAGGATATCCCCATGTTAATTCCACCCTGGTGATTTTTGCTGATGTCGAGAGCAGAAGTCGACTGAAAGTCATTGACAAAGAGGTGAACATGGTTGCTCCGGCAACACCGAAATATCTCAAGTGGTCAAAAACTCCTATCACATTCGACCAGTCGGACCACCCGACATGAGTAGCTACCCCTGGGCGGCAGGCCCTGGTGGTCGACCCAGTTGTTGGAGGCACTCGACTGACCAAAGTTCTGATGGATGGTGGCACTGGCCTCAATATTTTGTACACGGAAGCTCTTGAGGGGATGGGCATTCCGATGTCCAAACTCAGCGAGAGCAACATGAGGTTCCACGGAGTCATCCCAGGAAAGAAAGCCGACTCACTCGGCTAGATTGCTCTTGATGTGGTTTTCGGTGATGAGAAGAATTACCGCAAAGAAAATTTGACGTTTGAGGTTGTGGATTTCCAGAGTGCTTATCATGCCATTCTGGGCAGACCTGCCTATGCTAGTTTCATGGCTCGACCATGTTATGTGTACCTCAAGATGAAGATGCCTGGCCCCAAAGGTGTGATAAGAGTCTCCGGTAACCGGAAGAAAGCAGAAGATTGTCTTCAGGATGGTGCAAAGATAGCAGATGAGCAGATGGTAGCTGTGGAATTCCAAGAGTATCAGAAGATAACAGTTCCGAGTGATTTGCTGCGTGCCAAGAGGCCTGCTTCGAAGTTCGCATTCCACTCGGCTCGGGAAACCAAGCCAATTCACATCCACCCGACCGATCCTAATGCTGCTCCGACCCACATCTCAACAACACTCGACAACAAATAGGAAGACGCGATCATCCAGTTCCTCCATGAGAACTGGGACATCTTCACATGGAAGCCATCTGACATGCCAGGTGTACCCAGAGAGTTGGCTGAGCATCGTTTGTGGGTCGATCCAAAAGCAAAACATGTCAAAGAGCATCTCCGGCGGTCTGCCACGGAGAAAAGGAAGGAAATTGGCGAGGAGGTGGCTTGCCTTCTGGCCGCTGAGTTCATCTGCGAGATATATCACTCCGAGTGGCTTGCCAATGTTGTTATGGTTCCCAAGAAAGAGAAATCACTTCGAATGTGTATTGACTTCAAGCACATCAATCAGGCCTGCCCGAAAGATCATTTTCCGCTGCCCCGCATTGACCAGATAGTCGACTCAACTGCGGGGTGCGAGCGACTGTCCTTCCAGGACGCCTATTTCGGGTACCATCAGATCCGACTGTTTGGACCCGACGAGATCAGGACTGCTTTCATCACCTCGTTTGGGTGTTTTTGTTATGTCACCATGCCCTTCGGCCTCAAGAATACTGGTGCCACATTCATGCGCATGATTCAGAAGTGCCTGCTCACTCAGTTCAGTCGGAATGTGGAAGCATACATGGACGACATAGTGGTTAAGTCACACAAAGGTTCCGACCTGCTGACCGACCTCGCTGAAACCTTTGCCAACCTAAGAAGGTATGATATCAAGCTCAATCCATCAAAATGCACATTTGGAGTCCCAGGCGGAAAATTACTCGGTTTTCTCATTTCCGAACGAGGGATCGACGCAAATCCAGAGAAGATTGGCACAATCCTCCGAATCAAGCGCCCAGTGCGAGTGCATGATGTTCAGAAGCTTACTCGTTGTTTGGATGCATTGAGTCGATTCATCTCATGCCTTGGTGAAAAGGCATTGCCTCTTTACCGACTGATGAAGAAGTCTGACAAGTTCGAGTGGAATGACGAAGCTGAAGCAGCGTTTGAAGAGCTCAAAGCCCTGCTTTCCACCTAGCCAGTGCTTGCTGCTCCAGTCAGTAAAGAGCCTCTTTTGCTTTACATCGCAGCCATAGAACAAGTTGTCAGCACAGTGCTCACAATCGAGTGGAAAGAGGAAGGCAAAGCCTTCAAAGTTCAGCGCCCAGTCTATTACATTTCAGAGGTCCTGACCCCGTCCAAGCAGAGATACCCTCATTATCAAAAGCTTGTTTATGGGATCTACTTAACCATGAATAAGGTTGCACATTATTTCGTTGATCATTCAGTTTCAGTCGTTAGTGATGCTCCATTATCAGAGATCCTGAACAATAGAGATGCAACTGGTCGAGTGGCAAAGTGGGCGATTGAATTCTTCCATTGGATATCAAGTTTGAGGCAAAGAAGGTCATCAAGTCTCAAGCAATTGCAGATTTTCTCGCAGAGTGGAAAGAACAACAGCAGCCGACTCAGATCGAGTCGGAACATTGGACCATGTTCTTTGATGGGTCCAAGATGTTGAATGGCTTGGCGCAGGAGTGGTCTTAGTATCCCCACGAGGAGACAAGCTCAGTTTTGTCCTCCAGATTCACTTTGATTCTTCTAACAATGAAGCTGAATATGAGGCACTATTGGATGGGTTGCGTATGGCCATCTCACTCGGTGTCTGACGCTTGATGGTCTACGATGACTCGGATTTAGTGGTCAATCAGGTAATGAAGGAATGGGATGTCAGGAGTCCCGCAATGACTGGTTATTGCAACACAGTGAGAAAGATAGAAAAGAAGTTTGAGGGGTTAGATCTCCACCACATACCACGAATCAAGAATCAGGCGGCTGATGATCTGGCGAAGTTAGGTTCCACTCGGAAATCTATCCCCAGCAATGTGTTCTTGGAGCATCTTCACACCCCATCAGTACAAGAGGATCCCTTCAAGGAGGAGCCCCCACAACCGATAAGTTCTACCAACCCAACTGAAATCGAGATTCCAGCTGTGGTCCACTTGATCATGGATGTCTTGGTGATCACACCCGACTGGACAGTACCGTACATTGTGTACATTCTCAGGAAGGAATCCCAGAGGATGAGGATGAAGCCCGTCAGATAGTCCGTCGATCCAAAGCCTTTACAGTGATGAAAGGATAGCTTTACAAAGAAAGTGCCACAGGAGTGGCTCAGTGCTGCATCACCCCAGAGGAAGGTCGAATGATCCTAAATGATATCCACTCGGGGACATCTGTTCACCATACGTCCTCTTGGACCATCGTGGCCAAAGCATACCGAGCAGGATTTTACTGGCCCCGAGCAAACGAAATGGCTAAAGATATAGTCGACAAGTGTGCAGGCTACCAGTTCTACTCCAACATGTCCCACAAACCTGCGTCTGCCTTGAAGACTATCCCACTCGTCTGGCATTTTCCAGTCTGGGGGTTGGACATGGTCGGACCCTTCAAAATCGGTGCAAGTGGTTTCACACATCTGCTCATAGCAGTCGACAAGTTCACTAAATGGATTGAAGCTAGGCCCATCAAGAACCTTGGTGCAAGCACAGCTGTCAGTTTCATCAAGGAGTTAATATTCAAATATGGAGTTCCTCATAGCATTATCACAGATAATGGCTCCAACTTTGATTTTAACTAGTTTAAGGCGTTTTGTGCGACCCAAGGCACTCGGGTCGACTACGCATCAGTCGCACACCCGCAGTCGAATGGACAAGCAGAAAGGGCGAATGGTTTGATCCTCCAAGGGTTAAAGCCCCGCCTAATGTGTGACCTCAAGCATGCCGCTGGAGCCTGGGTAATAGAGTTGACATCCATCTTGTGGGGACTGAGAACAACACCGAATCGGTCGATGGGCCGGACTCCTTTCTACTTGGTGTATGGCGCCGAGGCTGTACTTCCGAGGGATTTATTGCACAACACCCCCTGAGTGGAACTATTCAAAGAAGCTGAAGCGGAGCAAGCACGAGAAGACGCCATTGATCTCCTGGACGAGGACCGCGAGATGGCTTCGATTCGGTCGACCATCTACCAACAAGATCTGTGTCGACTCCACGCCCGAAATACCAGAGGACGAGCGTTCCAAGAAGGAGACTTGGTACTCCGAGTGGATCAGAAACGGCCTCACAAGCTTGCTCCGGCCTTGGAAGGCCCCTTTATCATCACCAAGGTGCTTCACAATGGAGCTTACCACATCTACAACATAGCCAAGAAGATAGACGAGCCATGTGCATGGAACGCAGAGCTGCTCCGCCACTTCTACACATAGATCACTCGACCTGACGAGTTGTAATAAAAGTATTTCAGTTTGCTTTCCAAAGACAAGATATTTTCAGTATCATAATGATCAGTTTCCCGTAAGCATCTGTGTCTAAAATCGCCCAGTGGGTAGCTTAGCTGCGAATCCAATTCGCCTAAGTTAAAAAAACATTTCCAAGTGGAGAGCAATCCTCCCACTCGGAGGCTTAGTGCGACCCCATAATCGCCTAAGTTAAAAAACATTTCCAAGTGGAGAGCAATCCTCCCACTGGGAGGCTTAGCTGCGACCCCGTAATTGCCTAAGTTAAAAAACATTTCCGAGTGGAGAGCAATCCTCCCACTCAAAGACTTAGCTGCGAATCCGATTCGCCTAAGTTAAAAAACATTTCCGAGTGGAGAGCAATCCTCCCACTCGGAGGCTTAGTGCGACCCCGTAATCGCCTAAGTTAAAAAACATTTCCGAGTGGAGAGCAATCCTCCCACTCGGAGG
>NC_041389.1:665386574-665388781 GCF_002162155.2 Triticum dicoccoides | reverse complement strand
GGGGGGGGGGGCTTAGCTACGACCCCGTAATTCCCTAAGTTAAAAACATTCCGAGTGGAGAGCAATCCTCCCACTCGGGGGCTTAGCTACGACCCCGTAATCGCCTAAGTTAAAAACATTCCGAGTGGAGAGCAATCCTCCCACTCGGGGGCTTAGTGTGACCCCATAATTGCCTAAGTTAAAAACATTCCGAGTGGAGAGCAATCCTCCCACTCGGCACTACTAGAAATACCACTACTAATGGTGCACCTAATATGGCCATTAATGGCGCATCACTGGTGCGCCATTGATAGCACGCCATTAGTAATTTTTACTAATGGCGCACCACCTGGTGCGCCATTAGTATCTGGTATACTAATGGCGCACCACCTGGTGCGCCATTAGTATATGCGAGGGTGCGCCATTAGTATGCCTCCCAGGGGGCATGTATAGCCAGGTGCTTTGGCATACTAATGGCGCACCACCTCTGGATGCGCCATTAGTAACCGCAGCATACTAATGGCGCACTACCCGGTGATGCGCCATTAGTATGCACTGTCATACTAATGGCGCACTGTCGTGTGATGCGCCATTAGTATGAATATTAGGTTTTTTTTTATTTTTTTATTTTCTGTTTTTTGCACAGGTTACAAAATGTATAATTTGACAAAATATAGACAGCACATATCAACAATAGATTCATCAAATACAATAGAAGATTAGTCTTTGAATACAATTCATCATATTAGTCTCCGAATACAATTCATCATATTAGTCTCCGAATTAAAAAGACCGAACAAAGATAGAACATTATATTACAAGTCTCGAGACCGCGAGTAGCGAGTTTGTCTTCGCATTACAAGTCGATATCGATCATCTAAACTACCATCACATAGAAGAGAGCTGCGATCATCACGATGAGCATCATCACAATGAAACTCGTCTTCATCCGGTTCATCCAACGCTCCCTCCCCTCTCCCGCTAGATAGCGGGCGTATCTAGATTCGGCCTCGGCCCTAGTGGTGTACCCTTTGTAACTGTTACTGCTGAATCGGTGAACCTGTCTCCGACACTCCTCCCAGTCATCGTAGACTCCGGGAACCTTACCCTTGTACACGACATACGTCGGCATCGCTATGCACTAGCCAAACGAAACGTTAGTACCAATTCACAGACAATACATAAGCAATATATAATTATGCAACAGAACAATCGGAAGAGAAAAGCAAGACATTAATAGCATCGATTACATCTAAGTTGAACGACTCTCGAAACCAAAGAGACATACTACAAGTTCATTAAAGTTTAATTACAACATGAGCTAATCGATGTTTCAGAACTAGACAACTCAACTCAAGGGACCGGAGCATGGATGAAGCCGCCGTCTATCGTGGGAGTCATGAAAGAACGGGCGTTGTCATCCTGCATTTGTAGCATTGTGTCGATGTCACTGTTGGACGGTTGATTTCTGAGGTAGAACTGCCCCGAGGTACGAAGGACATCTTGATGGATGATTTCCGCAAACTCTGACTGGATGCGAAAGAATTCTTGTCGGAGGTCCGCGTCCTGGATTGCCGACACGCTCGCGGCCCAATCTTGGAGTTTACTCGGTAGCAGAAGTTGATGATGGTCCCGTACGATCGGCCGCATGTGATGGATGGCGTAGTAGGCACCCTTCTGACCGACAGGCGGCTGCTTGACGCAGCAGAACATCGTATTGTGGGAGAACATGTGCTTGCCGTACTTACGAATAGGCCTGGTGAAGGTGCCTCCAGATTGGGCGTAGCCGGGGAGAACATCATCAAGAACCTTCTTGACATTTGTGTAGTCTACGTTCGACTGACGGTCTGGGTCGAAATACGTGGCCATGGAATATTTGGGGCTTAGGAGGATGAGCGTGCAACGTGTGTCACTGCAGAAAACACGGAATGTTAAAAGAAAAACGATCGAAAAGTAAGAATTCATATGTTACGGGCCGGTTGAGGGGAGGACTTACTCGGGAAAGTAAGGCACGAGGAAGTTATCCTTATCTTGGTTTGCCAGAATGACGCCTTCGAGGTAAGAACTCGCGACTTGCCGGTCCCCAGCGCTGCCCAAGATCTTGGCACGCATGTAGAAGGGGTCGACTATCACGATGTCCGGGGTCTTGTCGCGAATGATCCGCATCTCCATACTCAGCGAAAATAGCCGAACGAAGGTGTAGTGCAGCGGATGAAGGTTAAACATAG
>NC_041389.1:665342018-665386564 GCF_002162155.2 Triticum dicoccoides | reverse complement strand
AACATTTCGAGTGGAGCGAAATCCTCCCACTCGAGGGCTTAGCTGCAACCCCGTAATCGCCTAAGTTAAAAACATTCAAAGTGGAGAGTAATCCACCCACTCGGGGGCTTAGCTGCGACCCCGTAATCGCCTAAGTTAAAAACATTCCGAGTGGAGAGCAGTCCTCCCACTCGGGGGCTTAGCTGCGACCCCGTAATCGCCTAAGTTAAAAACATTCCGAGTGGAGAGAAATCCTCCCACTCGAGGGCTTAGTTGCGACCCCGTAATCACCTAAGTTAAAAACATTTCCGAGTGGAGAGCCATCCTCCCACTTGGGGGCTTGGCTACGACCCCGTAATCTCCTAAGTTAAAAACATTTCCGAGTGGAGAGCAATGATGTCTACTACACAACCTTATTCTTGTAGACGTTGTTGGGCCTCCAAGTGCAGAGGTTTGCAGGACAGTAGCAAATTTCCCTCAAGTGGATGACCTAAGGTTTATCAATCCATGGGAGGCGTAGGATGAAGATGGTCTCTCTCAAACAACCCTGCAACCAAACAACAAAGAGTCTCTTGTTTCCCCAACACACCCAATACAATGGTAAATTGTATAGATGCACTAGTTCGGCGAAGAGATGGTGATACAAGTGCAATATGGATGGTAGATATAGGTTTTTGTAATTTGAAATTATAAAAACAGCAAGGTAACAAGCGATAAAAGTGAGCGTAAATGGTATTGCAATGCTAGGAAACAAGGCCTAAGGTTCATACTTTCACTAGTGCAAGTTCTCTCAACAATAATAACATAATTGGATCATATAACGATCCCTTAACATGCAACAAAGAGTCACTCCAAAGTCACTAATAGCGGAGAACAAACGCAGAGATTATTGTAGGGTATGAAACTACCTCAAAGTTATCCTTTCTGATTGATCTATTCAAGAGTTTGTAGTAAAATAACACGAAGCTATTCTTTCTGTTTGATCTATCATAGAGTTTGTACTAGAATAACACCTTAATGCACAAATCAACCAAAACCTTAATGTCACCTAGATACTCCAATGTCACCTCAAGTATCCGTGGGCATGATTATACGATATGCATCACACAATCTCAGATTCATCTATTCAACCAACACAAAGTACTTCAAAGAGTGCCTCGAAGTTTCTACCGAAGAGTCAAGATGAAAACGTGTGCCAACCCCTATGCATAAGTTCACAAGGTCACTGAACCCGTAAGTTGATCACCAAAACATACATCAAGTAGATCACGTGAATACCCCATTGTCACCACAGATAAGCACGGCAAGACATACATCAAGTGTTCTCAAATCCTTAAAGACTCAATCCGATAAGATAACTTCAAAGGGAAAACTCAATCCATTACAAGAGAGTAGAGGGGGAGAAACATCATAAGATCCAACTATAATAGCAAAGCACGCGATACATCAAGATCGTATCACCTCAAGAACACGAGAGAGAGATAGATCAAACACATAGCTACGGGTACATACCCTCAGCCCCGAGGGTGAACTACTCCCTCCTCATCATGGAGAGTGACGGGATGATGAAGATGGCCATCGGCGAGGGATCCCCCATCCGGCAGGGTGCCAGAACAGGGTCCCGATTGGTTTTTGGTGGCTACAGAGGCTTGCGGCGGCAAAACTCCCGATCTAGGTTTTTTTCTGGAGGTTTCAGTATTTATAGGAATTTTTGGCATAGGTCTCACGTCAGGGGGGGTCTCCGGGCTGTCCACGAAGTAGGGGGGCCGCGCCCTAGGGGGGTGGGAGCGCCCCCCACCCTTGTGGGTAGCCCGGGACTCTTCTGGCCCAACTCTTGAACTCTAGGAGCTTCTTTTGGTCCATAAAAATTCGTCAAAAATTGGCATGTCAATTGGACTCCGTTTGGTATTCCTTTCTTGTAAAACTCAAAAACAAGGAAAAAAACATAAACTGACACTGGGCTTTAAGTTAATAGGTTAGTTCCAAAAATAATATAAAAGTGTATAGTAAAGCCCATTAAACATCTAAAATAGATAATATAATAGCATGAATACTTCATAAATTATAGATACGTTGGAGATGTATCAAGCAACCCTCCCACTCAGGGGCTTAGTTGCGACCCCGTAATCGCCTAAGTCACGAAAGATCCCCTAAGCTATGCCACAAGTACAATGTGCACTCCATCCCGATCCACAAGGACGACGAGGAGTCAATTGAACTCCGCGTCTGAGCTGCACCACAAGTACAATGTGCGCTCCATTCCGATCCGCAAGGACGATGAGGTGTTGACTAAGCACGTCCTCAAGGACAAATCGGTTTAGAATCCAAAAACACTCGGAAGCAACAAGAGCAAGAGCCAAGATATCCAAGGAAAACAAAGTTTGGATAAATCCCTCAAAAGTTACGAACCACGGCAGGCAGAAGTGCACGGGCATCAAGCCCGATGGATTTTAACAGTTACATAACCACTTGGCATCCTGAGGCAAATAAAGGGTAGGGCATAATGTTTGTTCACTCGGCAGGAGGAGGACTTGATGGCTCGACGAAGCTGTCGAGGTCGATGTTGTGAGCGATGTGTGTGGCGGCGTCAAGGAAGGTGTCCATGAAAGACTGGAATTTGAGCTTTTTTGTGTTGGCAACCTTGAGGGCCGCCAGCTTATCTTCTTTGACGTCCTTGCAATGCACTCGGACCAGTGATAGAGCGACATCTGCACCACACCGAGCTGACGACTTCTTCCATTCCTGCACTCGACAGGGGATTTGATTCAGTCGAGCCATCAGAGACTCGAGATCCTGTGAGAGTTTTGCCTGAGGCCAGAGTTCATCATCAACCCGCGTCATCGCGGCCTTCAGTCGAGCGAGATAGTCCACGGCGCTGTCCAAACGAGACTCCAGCCGCAACACGTTCATCGCAACATCATCTTTGACGGGGCAGTTTATGGGATCGAGACCTATCTCAACTCGTCGGTTTCTGCTTCAAAGTCCTCGCAAAGCTCTGCGCAGTAGGAAAAACAATGAGTCGACAGTTCAACAAGACATGTTAGTCAACATCTCAAATCAGTCAAACCAGAGGAAATACCTTCAAGTTTTAAGACCAACTTTGCAGCAAGCTGCCCCAGATATGACTCCAACTCGCCCTGTTTGGCTTTGAGGTTCCCTACTTCATCAGTCAAGCTCTCCTTGTCCTTCTTCAGCTGCACAATCTCGTCTTCTAATTTTCCGATTGAAGCCAGCTTCTTGTCTGCAAGCGCTGTTTTCTCTCGCGCCTCCTTTTGGGCTGCAACAAGGTCCAGGTCCTTCTTCTCTAGAGCCTGCTTCATTTTCTCTAAAGAAATAACATTCTTCAGATGAGCCAAAAGTTGACGGTTTTCACTATGCACATCTGTTCGAGTGGAATCACTCGGTTCAAAGAGGCTGGAAAGAAGAAAGGGGGAATCATAACGTGAAAGGTTCCGAGTGGTTACCTCCCATGATAGTTGTTTCGTCCTGGGCCTTCTTGAGGTTCTTCTTAGCCAGATCCAGGTCAAGATTGATGCTGATCTGCTTTTTTCCAGCACAGAAAGTTGAGCCCCAAGATCACAAGACTTCTGTAGTCAGCAAAAGGGATATGTTAGTCGACAGAAACAAAAGTTAAGCTTAGTAAAAGTTGTTCTAAGACAGCCACCGAATCAAACATTCAACAGTAGTCTCGGGGACTACACCCAGTGGGTGCACTTGGCGTGCCCCACTGGTCCGATTCTTACACTCGGCATGGTCTGCCCAGCATGAGTAAAAAAAGCGATTCTCAGACCCTAGTCAACTACCAGCAGTCGATCGCGGTCTCGGGGACTACACCCAGTGGGTTCACTATGTGTGCCCCCACCGGTTCAGAGAAACACTCAACTCAACCTAGTCGACTCAAGTAGAAAAGATATTCCGTTTTCCTACAGAAACACCATAGTGGGTGGTTGGATGAGAAATGCAGACTCATAGATGGACATAAAAGGTTCCAAAACGATCATCCAAGGACATCATATGGACGATGAAGCGACAGTTGCAACTATCGCTACTCAAAAGATCAGTTGGAAATCAACTAACCTGGACATTCGCCTGTAGAGTAGTAGTGGCGTTGTAGGCGACCTGTCTGGCCTCATGCACCACTTTCATCTGCTCCATCATGAGGTTCACCTAGAGAAGAGCTTCTCGGGCGGCACTCGGCGGATGGTCCGAAGTCTGGTATGCAAAAAAGAGGGATGACGGCAATGCAGCCGGAGCAGCCACGGGATTGGATGCATGGAGTTGTACCGGAGCGGCAGGGGCCTGAGCACTCGACCCTGATGGACGGTCAGTCGACAGTGGATTGGCGAAAGTGACGCTGGTTCGAGCCAGATCTCCGGGTCTCTCAACCACCAACTCAAACACTTGTCCCTCGGTCGCCTTCCCGCTCGAGGCCATGCCCTTCCTTCTCCTCTCCCTTAGAGGCATCCCCTCATCATCGTCATCCGTAGGAGTAATGACGTCCCCCGGAGCTGCAACAAAAACAATCCCAAGAGTTCAATCGACCAATAAATCAATCGGCATAATAAGTTCAAGTTGGAAAAGGCCTACCTACTCTGGAAGAGGCCGCGTCATCGACTTCCTTGTCCCCAGGGGCCTTGTCGACATCCATGTCAGTCTTAGAAGTTGCAGCGCTAAAGAAGTTCATAGTCCACTCGGTAAAAACAAAAGTATTAGTTGGAAGAAGAAAACGTAGAAAGGTCGAGTGCTCACCCAGAGGCGACAGGAACGTCCATCTTGATCTTGGGCAAGGTTTTCCGAGCCTTCGAGGGCATGACCTTGGGCTGCTTGGCCACCTTCTCCGTCGGCTCCAGAGACGACGTCCGAGTGTGTTTCTGGGCTTGAGTGCTGGGAGCCACGGTCTTGCCGTGCCCGCCCACTGGATCGTGAAGGAGTTTGGATCGATGCTCCGAGTGTGGTGGCGAGTCGACCCCCTTGTCGTCGTCCGACTCATTGCTCTCCTCCTCCTCATCATCCTCTGGAGACTGCCAGTCACCGCTCTCGTCCATGCTATCCTCCCCCTCCTGGTCCTGCTCTAGAATTTGCTCACCATTGGGCATGGAGTACATCTTAGTATAAATCTACAAAACAAAGAGTCGAGCGGATTTCAGTCGCATTCAGAGACAGATGCAAGATGCAAAAAAAAAAATAGTCGGTAGCAAAGTTCAAACCTTATCTGGTTGATTGCTGTCGCTGAAACGGGCGACTCTCCTGGCTCCCCTAGGGTTGTCCTTGTTTCCTGTAATACTCTTCAACCACATGGCCACCATTTTGGCCGGAACCTCCTCCAGATGGACCGGAGTGGTGTCGTTGACACAAAAGTACATACACATCGAGTGGTCCCGATCCTGAAGCGGCTGGATGCGTCAACTGAGAAACACCTCCAATAATTCCATGCCTACCCTGATTGATTAACTGAACCACTATCTCGACCAGCACGTCCGTTTCCACCCTCTCTGCAGTGGTCACTTTCAGTGGAGAAGGTTGCTGGACGCGATCTAAAGTGAAAGGGGGAAGTCCAGTCAACTAGCCCGGGGTCACAATGTCCTGGCAGTAGAACCAGGTCGATTGCCAGCCTCTGACCGACTCGGGAAGTGTCATGGAAGGAAAAGAACTCCTTTTTCTCTTTTGGATACCTAAACCTCCACACATCTGGATAACATGTGTTCTCTCGTCACTCGAATTCTCTTTTTTTCACCGACTGAGAGCGGATGGTGAAGATGTGCTTGAAAAGACCTCAGTGCGGTCAGCAACCCAGGAAGTTCTCGCACATAGACACGAACGCAGCAAGATATGTAATGGTGTTGGGAGAGAAGTGATGGAGCTGGGCTCCGAAAAAGTTCAAGAAGCCTCAGAAGAAAGGGTGCGGGGGAAGAGAGAAACCGTGGTCAACGTGGGTGGCGAGCAGAATGCACTCACCCTGTCGCGGTTGAGGTTCCGACTCCCCCTCCGGCAACCTCGCAGTCTCATTGGCGATCAATCCGGACTCCGCCAGCTCCTCCAAATCTTCTAGCCGGAGCAAAGATCGGATCCAATCACCCTAGATCCAACCCACCGGCAACCCGGACCTCGAGGACGACCCCCGAGCCGTCTTCTTACCCTCCTCCGTCCCCGTCGCCTTCTTCGCCTTCTTCGCACGCTCCAGCGCTGCAGTCTTGTCCTTTACCATGGTGGTGGCATGGCGGTGTCAAGAGCGGAGGAGAAGAGAGCAGCGGGGAGGCAGAGAAGATTGGGGGGAAAGGAGCGCATAGTGCAAACGCCTCAGACCCGACGCCTTATAAAGAGCCATTTCCGAGTGGCTGACGGGTGGGTCCAGGCGATCCTGTCAAATCCCGCAACAATCGCGCGCTCGGTACATGGCGAAAATGGTGGTGCAGAGATCAAGGCACCTTCGTCTATCCATCCCGCTCACTGCGGCGCGCCCCGCCTCGCGCGCTTCCTCAAATTTCAAATCGCACGAGATCTGGAACACGCTGTACCAATCACGCCGAAGATTTCCCAGCGAAAGGAACACTCGACAAGGTGGCATTGTAAACTCACTCGACGACTTACTGAGTTGATCAAGGCGACTGAAATGAAGCTGCAGTTTCAACATAAGTCTGCGGACCAACTCAAGTCTTTATAGAGCACAACAGTCAAGCCAAGATTGGCATCCACCTTCTTTTCACTCAACCTCAATCCATTCGGGGGCTAATGATGAGGATATAGACCTCGGGTAGGCTTACAGGCCTGACCTATACACCCTACCTAAAGTCACTACCCTAGAAGCAAAGGCACCCCAGAGACAGCAGAGAATACCAATTGAAGATGTCGAGTGCAATCCACTCGACCAGTCATACACTCGGGTACCCCTCCTTCCCGATATCACTCGACCATACAAGAAACCACTCGACCTATGAAGACCAGGAGTCGCACAAGACAACAACAGTCAAGCATTCACTCCGTAGTCTTCAAAGGCATTAATAGCACTTTATAGCTGTCGTTATCAGTAATGCCCTCTCTTTATGTACATTGAACTCTCTGTAATGGAGGATGGCTAGGGTCCTGGCGCAATCTATATAAGCAACCCCCTCCTCTAGGACAAGGGTTCACACCCCCTGTAACACACACACACACACATACTATAATCCAGTCGACCACCTCGGGCACTGAGACATAGGGCTTTTACCTCATCCGAGAGGGGCCTGAGATCGTAAACACTTGCGTACAATCTCACCGTAGCTAGGACTTGGCCTCCTCATACGTACCCCCTACTCTTACTATCAGTCTTAGTACCACGACAGTGGTTTCACTCATCTTCTTGTAGCAGTCGAGAAGTTCACCAAGTGGATTGAGGCCAAGCCTATCAAAAGTTTAGACTCAAGCACAACCATCAGTTTCATAAGAAAGTTGATATTCCGATTCGGAGTTACGCACAGCATCATCACAAACCGCCTAAAGTGGCCTAATCATAGTTCCTATCAAAGTGCTAGACTGCTGAATTACACTTATGTGTGGGTTGTCTGTTTGTGTTTGCTGTAATGTTTAAATTCAGACAATGTAAGCTGATGGATGACTGCCAAAAGTGGCCCCTTTTGTATGTTGGTACCTTAATTGCTATGATTGACTCCTGGATTTGGTATCTCAATGGGAGTGATGGCATTTACTAGCTTAATTTCGTGAACAGTTCTAATTATCCTTGGTTTCACTGTGATGTTGCTGTTATGGTTTGCACTTGTGGCTTTTGGATGGTTGTCAGTTTTAATCCTGAGATTGAGCATTGTTCTTTACAGCTCAAAACTTTCGTAGTCTCACATACTTACCAAGGGATGGTCTTTGGTAAAATAATTGAAAAACAATTGTTATACAATGAATAACAACAGATCCTGGAATATATTAAACTGGAATGTAAGAGGGATTAATGCTTCAGATAAGTGGCTAGCTATTAGAAAAAAAGTGGAAGAAAGTGTCTGCTGGGATTATTTGCATCCAAGAAACAAAGAGAGAGACTTTTGACCTGGCTTATATTCAAAATTTATATCCTCAGAGATTTAATAGATTAGAATACCTTCCCTCCATTGGGGCATCTGGAAGAATTCTAACTACTTGGAATGGTGCTATGTTCATATGTGAAATGATCTTTCAGAACAAATTCTCTTTATCAATTCAGTTTACTTGCAACTCATCATCCAAGACTTGGATTCTCGCAAACATCTATGGACCTTGCAATCATGAGGACAAGACTGAGTTTATAGATTGGTTGGGCAACATTAAAATGCCTATTGATGTTGATTGGATAATCATGGGAGACTTCAACTTCATTAGATCACAAGAGGACAGAAATAGACCTGGAGGAGATGTCAATGAAATGCTTTTGTTTAATGAAGCTATAAGCAATCTAGGGCTAATTGAACTTCTACTGAAAGGAAGATAATTTAGTTGGAGCAACATGCAGGACAATCCACTTCTTGAGAAGTTGGACTGGTTTTTTACCTCAGCTGCTCGGATGACAAGTTATCCAGATTCTACTACCCTTCCTCTGGCAAAACCAATTTCTGATCACCTGCCACATATGATTACAATTGGCACAAGCATTTGATAACCCATAAGTATAGGGGATCAATTTTAGCCTCTTTCGATAAGTAAGAGTATCAAACCCAACGAGGAGCTAAATGTAGAACAAAATGTTCCCTCAAGTTCTATTGACCATCGATACAACTCTACGCACGCTTAGTGTTCGCTTTACCTAGAACAAGTATGAAACTAGAAGTACTTTATAGGTGTTGTAGGCTAGGTTTGCAAGAATATAAAGAGCATGCAAATAAAAACTAGGGGCTTTTTAGATAAAGAAGCAATAAAGTTAGTATAACGAGTGTGGAAAAGTGGTGGTAGGAGTTGCGAAATTGTCCCTAAGCAATTGACTACTTTACTAGACCGATAGCAAGTTTTATGTGGGAGAGGCCACTGCTAGCATGTCATCCCTGACTTGGAATTCTATGCACTTATGATTGGAACTATTAGCAAGCATCCGCAACTACTAACATTCATTAAGGTAAAACCCAACCATAGCATTAAGATATATTGGTCCCCCTTCAATCCCGTATGCATCAATTTCTATGCTAGTTTGAAGCTTCTGTCACTCTTGCCCTCCAATACATAGTCATATCAACATACAACTAACCCTATGGTGTGATCCACGCACGCGCTCATATGATGGGCACCAAAGGACAACAACATAACCACAAGCAAATTAAACCAATCATAGCAATTCATCAATTACCGATAGGACAAATAAAATCTACTCAGACATCATAGGATGGCAACACATCATTGGATAATAATATGAAGCATAAAACACCATGTTCAAGTAGAGGGTGTCGGTGTCAAAACCGGTGGATCTCGGGAAGGGGGTCCCGAACTGTGCGTCTAAGGCTAATGGTAACAGGAGGCTGGGGACACGATGTTTACCCAGATTCGGGCCCTCTCGATGGAGCTAATACCCTACTTCCTGCTTGATTGATCTTGATGATATGAGTATTACAAGAGTTGATCTACCACGAGATCGTAGAGGCTAAACCCTAGAAGCTAGCCTATGATTATGATTGCTGCTGTCCTACGGACTAAACCCTCCGGTTTATATAGACACCGGAGGGGGCTAGGGTTACATAGAGTCGGTTACAGAGGAGGAGATCTGCAAATCCGAATCACCAAGCTTTCCTTCCACGCAAAGGAGAGTCCCATCCAGACACGGGACGAAGTCTTCAATCTTGTATCTTCATAGTCCAGCAGTCCGGCCAAAGGTTATAGTCCGGCTGTCCGGATACCCCCTAATCCAGGACTCCCTGAGTAGCCCCCAAACCAGGCTTCAATGATGATGAGTCCGGCGCGCAGATTGTCTTCGACATTGCAAGGCGGGTTCTTCTCCAAATCTAGAGCACTTTGTCGTAGCGAACAGTGTCCGGCTTCCCATCGATGTTGTACTCCTCGGCTTCTATGCTTCAATAATGGCTATCTCCACGTGTCGAGTGAATACGAGAAGTCGGGGCATTTTTACATTGGCCACCCTGACCCCGTAAGACAACCATTTATTTGAAGAGACGGGTATCCTCAGATCCAAATCTCACCATCTTCCCTCTAGCAAGCATTCAACAGAGCGCGCTCGGAAAAAACCATTCCATCATGGCCGGTCGTTGTAGCTCCTCCTCTCGCACCTATAGCTCTAAGCCAGGTGATTAGGAAAAGTGCTCTGCCCCCCATAGCCGATTAGTAGAGTTGAAGACCCAAGGGTTCCTTCCACCTGCATACATGGTCCCCGTCCGAGCCGGACTAGCCACCTATAATGGCGGGGAGCAAGCGAAGAGCTTTCCTAACCCATCTCAGGGGGAGCGGGTATGCCTTGTCCCATATTTGCTGAGGGGACTCGGGTTTCCAATCCACCCGTTCCTCCGCGGGCTCCTGGAGTTCTACGGCCTCCAGCTACATAATTTTACTCCCACCTCCATACTGCACATCGCAGGTTATGTTGACCTTTGCAAGCTATTTCTGGGCTGCGAGGCTCATTTCGAGCTATGGAAAAGGCTATTTTGCCTCGTCCCTCGTAATCAAGAGGGATCTATATATCAAGTGGGCGGAGCCGAAATATGGCGCGTCGCCAAGTCCGGATACTTGTCTGGCACTCCAAAGAAGGCATCCGAAGACTGGCCTTCGGAGTGGTTTTATGTAGAGGACGTTCCCCTTCCGGACCCAATCCGAACGGGCCTTCCTGAGTTCACTAACGCTCCGCTGAAGAAACGCCAAAGCTGGCACCCTCGGAGCCCCCAGGAGGAAGATGACAGAGAAGTCCACTACTTGATGGGCAGGATAAAAACACTGGCCCAATCATGACTGACAATAATTGAAGTTATGTCAATATGCATAATGTGGGGGTGCAGCCACTTCAATACCGGGGGAAACCCATGGGGCACTTCAATGGAGAAGACGATGCCACCCGCTGCGGTCGTAAAGGTCTGGACTCTGCCACCGCTCTGGCTAGAATATTGTCTGATTTGTACAAAGGAGAAGAAGAGGAGTTCCTCCGCATCAAACCACGGGATGGATTTTCCATGTACAACCCCCCGAGCTGGGTAAGCTATCATCCTTTACCCAGCCCTATTTATTCTTGCATCCTTTGTCACCATTATTTACCTTCTATTTCAAAGCAGGAACTGAGAAAGGCCGTGAAAGAGTTCAACATCCCATCTCCGCAACCAGAGGATCCTGGCGGGGCTCTCGACTCCGGACTTGAAGAAGATCCGGATACATCCGTGGAGCTTGTCAATGGGACATTTTACCAGGCAAGCTGTGACGGCACCTTGGTGGCCATCATCACCGATTATGCCGGACTGCTCCCTATATCATATGTAAGTAAAGCCGAAGTCCTAACTTCCAAGAAGGATTCCTCCTTTATGCCATATCTTATGCACATATATTGTACTTCTATAGAAACGGCAATCGGGGCGCCGTGCCGAGCCCATGGGGACTCATCAGCAAAGGGCACCTAGGCCGGGCAGACTTAAGAGGAAGGTGGTTAGGATCGAGACGCCGTCGCAGAGGTATAATTTAAAACCTGCTCCATCATTATCATATCGAGACCCTTCCGGCCACGCCTCCACCAACCGAATTCCAGAACCGGCCTCAAGAGTGGAGGCTAATGTGGGGACAACGCCGAATTGTCCTCCTATAGAGGATGCGGACAGGTTCTCCGCTACGAATTCCTAAGTGGAGAGTGCCATGAATCACTGGCGCAGACGGGCCGTACTCCGCGATGGTATTTTTTTTCCGAAGAGGCGTTCAATGCCTTCAATTCAGGAGACGCATATATCCGCGCTTCTCAAGATGGACTCGCTAGAGCGACGGACCAGTATGCAAAAGATATATGGGTAAGAAAATTTGATAAGTATGTATATCAGTAGCCCCCGAGA
Source organism: Triticum dicoccoides (assembly GCF_002162155.2). Taxonomy (NCBI): domain Eukaryota; kingdom Viridiplantae; phylum Streptophyta; class Magnoliopsida; order Poales; family Poaceae; genus Triticum; species Triticum dicoccoides. The sequence goes on along the minus strand of NC_041389.1, from coordinate 665,374,610 downwards.
CTTGAAACAGTTGGCACAACTGATTTAAGGATCATTGTATGCACAGGTTCTTGTGGATAAGAATTCCCATTTATCTCAAGAGCTAGAGGAATGCAAGGCCCAGCTGAGGGTCGCATTTGCCAAAATAGATGAATCCAAGAAGGCCTCATCTGGTAATACTTGTCGCAAATCAAGTACGTACACCGGTTAATATTTGGCATGCTTTTAGAAATCTAACAATTGATTCCGCAGACAATCCCAGAGAGAATCCGTAGATCGTACGAGAGGATGAGCCGCATGCTCGAAGACAACTAAAGTCTAGCGAGCATGTGCTTACACAGGTTAGGTGGGAAAAAACTATCTCCAAGATGCCAATGTCCGGCTGGGCGTCGAATTAGCAGATGTTCGGGCCCAGCTTGCTGACTCTGTGAAGGACAACAGGAGGCTTCGATGCAGCATTTATGGTAAGTGCTTAAATGAGCAGCCGTATAGTTCCGTGAAGAAACGTATTAACAGAGTTATGTCTGTAGGTATGTTGACAGGCCATCCTGAAGAGGAGATGCCCGGATCCGCAGGTGATCTGCTGCAAGATCTCTCACAACTACATGAACGAGCTCGGCAGGTGATACAGGGTATTGGCCAGGCCTTGTGGTCATCTGCTTCCCTGCTGGGAGGCATGGGGGAGCTTGTGGATATGCTCAAGGGAGCACGGCGGCGCTTCCAATTATGGAAGATATCGGCCTGCCGACAAGGTGCAAGGGAAGCCTCGGCCATGGTGAAGACGCGATATGCCAAGGCTGACCCGGACAATATGGCCGAGGTTGGACCGGTGGGGCCAGATGGGAAAGAGGTTCCCGTAAGTCTGGTATATGACCAAGTAGAATTAGGCGCAAAGTATTCCCAACAGGATTGTAGGCTAGACAGCCTGTTGGATGGTATAGAAGAAGAATTTAGCCAGTCCAAGTGACTATGTACTTCAATGGACATATGTAGCCCCTAGCCAGATTGTAAATCATTTGTCTTGGCCGACCTTTTCGCTTCAACCTCCGGACCCGACAGTTCGAAGTGTATCCGAATACCCGCTTAGTTATGTAGAACTGAGGTACGCGTGGAAACCATGCGTAGGGGTCATAAGTGCTTGAACAGAGAAGTACCCAACTAGTTATGTTATATTACATGGTTAGTAAGAAACATCTTCCAGAGAGAATAGTTCTGTTAAGGGTTCCTTTCCCTGGGTACGCATGCATCAATGTGCATGTCTGAACTGCGAATAGAGACGCAGGATACAAAACACCTAGGGGTTTATGTAATAACAGATAAAAACATCTTTTGTTCACCAACTGAATATTCCCTTAAGAACACTAGCTTTCGGCTTCACCTAGTCTGAGGTACACATCCGGCCGACCCGGTAGTAACAATCGCAGAGGTGCTCCCCATATGCCCTAGCCGAATTAACGGGAACGTAGGGCATAAACACAAGAGCCTGGCAACCCAGCATGGCCAAAACTTAAGTCATATTGATGCATACAATGGTGAAGAAAAGGCACATATGGAAAGGTGACGCATATGTGGTTGGCATAAAGCCATGAAAATAATTATATTAAGCTTCCGTATAGGAAGCCCCCAGGTATATTGAGCACGCATAGTGCGGCCAGAGCGATCGAAGCATCCATAAAGCATTTATGGATTTGTGTGTAAAAAGAAATGAGGAAAATAAAAAAGGAGGACACAATTAAAAAGGCGGAGGTAGGGGGACAAACTCTGATTTAGGCACTAGGCGTAGAATCTTCGGAGTCTGGCCGCGTTCCATGGGTTCGGCTCAAGTCTGTTATCTGATGCATTACGCAGACGGTACGCTCCTCCGGTGAGAACTTTATCAATGATGAAGGGACCCTCCCACTTGGGCTTGAGCTTGTCCTTCTTCTTCTCTGGTAGGCGTAGAACGAGTTCGCCAACATTATAAGTTTTGGCCTGTACTTCTCTGCTTTGATACCTTCAAGCCTGTTGCTGATAGAATGTGGAACGGGGTTTTGCTACATCGCGCTCCTCCTCCAGGGCATCTCGATTGTCCTACCGATCAAGCTCGGCTTCTCTCTCTTCATACATGCGCCCTCGAGGTGAGTCATGAATAATGTCGAAGGGCAATACCGCCTCTGCGTCGTACATCATAAAAAATGGTGTGTATCCGGTGGTGCGCTTTGGCGTGGTCCGCAGCCCCCAGAGTATGGAGTCGAGCTCCTCGACCCAGTGCATATCTGATTCCTTCAAGGATCGCACTAGTCTGGGTTTGATGCCGGTCATGATAAGACCATTTGCATGTTCGACTTGACCGTTTGTTTGGGGGTGATAAACAGAGGCGTAATCGAGCTTAATGCCCATATTGCCGCACCAAGTTTTCACCTCACACTACAAAAAAAATACACTTCCGGGATGATATGTGTTTGTCATAGTAGGTCGCGTTTTTTGTCATGCATGTACATCCATGACGATTTTATGACAGAATCAAGATAGTCATACCTGTGTTGTCGTAGCAGTGTTCCATGACATTACCAAAATTATCATCACGGAAGTGTCCACTTCCATGACGATAAATCGCGTGTCACAGAAGTGCTTTCGTCAAGGGTGACCGACACATGGCATCCACCATAACAGAATGCCGTTAAGCTATCGGGTCGGGTTTTGGATCTGATAACTAGTTAACAGCCCGGACCAATGGGAAATTTCCACGTGTAAAATTCTGATTAGCTGAAGGGAACACCTGTCAGCTCGCTAGTGGGCCAGATGTCGCCTGTCCATTGGAGGGGACATGCCTATGATACGTCGACACGTGGATGGGCCAAACAGAGGCCCATATAGGTTAAAAAGGCCAGCCCAGTCAAAGGCCCGTAGTACTTAATCAGGTACTAGTGGGCGAGCCCAATAACGGCCTGCTTAACAAAGGCCCATTTACGGCCCGAAGCCAGATCTGGCCCGTTAATTGTTCGGCCAAAATTCGGGCCCATTTACGGCCAGAAGCCAGATCTGGCCCGTTAATTGTTCGCCCAATAATTGGGCCCATTTGCGGCCCGAAGCCAGATCTGGCCCGTTAATTGTTCGCTGAATATTTGGGCCCAACTACGGCCCATTGACTTTCGGCCTATTAGAGGCCTGATGTAGACATGGGCCCATTTTAGCCCGGAGTGACTTTCGGCCTGTTTGAGGCCTGATGTAGACATGGGCCCATTTCAGCCCGGTGTGACTTTCGGCCTGGGAATGGCCCGTGCTGCCCATGGGCCATATATGGTCCGACGGGACATCGGGCCCACTAACGGCCCGTGCTAAAGGTGGCAACAGTTAAGCCCAACGTGACTTTGGGCCTGTTAAAGGCCTGTCACGTAATTCGGCCCGTTGATGCCTGTACTAAGCTTTCGGCCTCTTAAAGGCCCATGATATCAGTGGGCCAACTAAGGCCTGAGATATGTTTCGGCCTGGTAATGGCCCGTGAGCTAACTAGGCCAAAAATGGACCGGTCTACATTTCAGCCTGCTGAAGGCCCGTCGACGACTAGTGAAAATTGAGGCCCAACATGCATTTTGGCCTGCTAAAGGCCTGCGGTTTCATCTAGGCCGTAACAGGCCAGTACAATATTCAGCCTATTAATGGCCCAACGCTACCTGGGCCAAACTAAGCGCTGGGTCGACAAAAGGCCCAACTAAAATATAGGCCGGTGTAAGTTTGGGCCTGGCGCAATGTGTGAAGGCCCCAATCATTCGAGCCAAAGAAAGACGCAGGCCGGCCCAATTATGGCTCACAAAAAACCAGGCCCGTTAGAGTCGAATGTTTCGGCCCGGTCGACTACATCTAATTTTTTTCAGATAGCGAATGATGGCAGTAACAAGTACGAATTAAGAACAAACCTACTCTATACAATAAAGAAATTACGGCATAGTAAGTAAGAATAAACCTACACTATACAATAAAGGATTTAAGGTATATTACATCCACTGGGCATCGAAGTTCGCCACCAGTGATCATAAAGCGCAACGAAGAAGCAGATTACAAAAACTGGGCACCATTGCAGTGTAACAAAATAATACTGAACCGAGACCACTTCCAAGACAGTTCAAGAAAGGTTAGCCTTGCGGGGGAACTGTTGCGCAAGCTGCTGAGCAAGGCTATGAGACCGACCTAGCATGTCAATCATAGCTTCCAGGTGTAGCTGTTTAGGGATGAGGTTCTCATTGGTGTTCTCCGCAATCTTTCTTAGAGATAGGCCTTCAAGTCGAAGTTGAGTTGCAGAATGCCTTTCTGCTAGAACTTGGAACTGAAGAAGTCGAACTGATTCAGACAACGATTTCTGTGAGCTTGTCTGACTGCTAGTCTCAAGTAACTTGAACAGTGCATCAAGACAAGACTTTGGGGTTGTCTCGCTATCTTCAAGATGTTTTGCCTTCTTTGTTGCAATATATGTTGGGTTTGTCTCACAGCCTTCAGAAGGCTTGTGCATGCCATCAGGCATATCACCCTAAAACAAAGCAGAGAGATGACAAGTTTTGCACGAGTATAAACAAAGATGATAACTGTGATGTCAATTCCATCCAGTTTCAAATTAGAAAATAAAGAGTAAGTTCAAAATATCAATAGCATAATTTGGCATTGTTCATAATGCGAGGAGCTTCACCACACTACTGGATTACCATGTCAACATAACAAGCATAGATGAAGGGCAAATAAAATCATTGTATCTATTTTGGATAATGTGCATGGCATGTTTTTCATATCATCAGCCACATCAGTAAGATAAAACAGGAGATGACAAGATGCAAATGTGGGCTGCTTCACGAGACACTGGATTATAGATCCACAAAAACAAGCATACATATAGGGAGTATTAAGTAATGTGCATGGTATGAATAAGGAATTTGGTTTTACAAGTAAAACTTAGAACTTACGGTTTTTGCGAACACATTTTGGTAGAAAAAGCAAACTAAACAGCAGTAAATGATAGGGAGTATGAGCAAATTAAACAGTAGTTGAGGATAAAGGCTTTAGAAGGACTGACTTACATTAACAGTTAACACCGGCTTTATAATGCCCTTCTCCATGTCAAGGGAAGGGTAACTCAAGAATTTCAGCATAGAATCTTCTTCATAAGCATTGCATGTACTCTACATTTTGTAGAGAGTAATTATAGATATGATAATACTGGAAGGGATAGAGGATAATGAAGATAAGATGCAGATTGATGCTACATAATCAACTACCAATCCCTGGAAGTACAAGCGTTACAGGACAAAATGTACTGACAAGAGCAATGGGCTACACTTCTGCACTGGCATTGTCTGTATTCTACTTGTTGGTAAGATTAAATATATATCTGATCTTTTTTAGTAAATTGTGGGCGGGGGAGATAAAGATGCAGAATGCCACACAATGAACCAATCCCTCTTCCCATAATACAAGAGTGTTTTGAACACTGGTGTACTGTACAAAACGTTATTATATTATGGGACACAGGGAGTAGCTGTTAATGTAAGTACAGTGATAGACCACGTTCAATCCTTACAAGAGGACTGCAGAGCTAAACCTCTTCAAAAGCATTGGGTTGATTCTAAATTTATGTAAGAGTCCATGAGGGAGTCCTGGATTAGGGGGTGTCCGGATGACCGGACTATGACCTTTGGCCGGACTCCTGGACAATGAAGATACAAGATTGAAGGCTTCGTCCCGTGTCCGGATGGGACTTTCCTTGGCATGGAAGGCAAGCTTGGCGATACGGATATGTAGATCTCCTCCCATTGTAACTGACTCTGGGTAACCCTAGCCCTCTCCAGTGTCTATATAAACCGGAGGGTTTTAGTCCGTAGGATGAACAACAATCATACCATAGGCTAGATTTTAGGGTTTAGCCTCTCTGATCTCGTGGTAGATCTACTCTTGTACCACCCATATAATCAATATTAATCAAGCAGGAGTAGGGTTTTACCTCCATCGAGAGGGCCCGAACCTAGGTAAAAACATCGTGTCCCTTGTCTCCTGTTACCACCCGCCTAGATGCACAGTTCGGGACCCCCTACCCGAGATCCGCCGGTTTTGACACCGACATTGGTGCTTTCATTGAGAGTTCCTCTGTGTCGTCATCTTTGGGCCCGATGGCCCCTTCGATCATCAACAACGAAGCATTCCAGGGTGAGACTTTTCTCCCTGGACAAATCTTCGTATTCGGCGGCTTTGCACTGCAGGCCAATTCGCTTGGCCATCTGGAGCAGATCGAAAGCTGCGCCCCTGGCCATCAGGTCAGATTTGGAAGTTTGAACCACACGGCTGACATTCGCAGAGACTTGATCTTCGACAGATTCGAGCCACAGCCGGGCGCGCCACACTGTCACGACGGGCATGATCTAGCTCTGCCGCCGAACAGTGCCCAGGAGGCCGCCCCAGTGTTCGCTCCGACCCTTAGCTCGGAGCTGACTGCGCCAATCGAGGACGGGTGGCTGGACACCGCCTCGGGGGCTGCAATCTCTACGGCGATCAAGACAAACACTAGCCTTGTCCTTTGCGAATCTCGTGACTCCAAGGTGCTGGACTCCTATCCGGACTCCGAACCTCCCGCGCCCCTGCTGATCAAACCCGATTCGGCACCGATCATGGAGTTCGCTGCCGCGGACATCTTTCAACACTTGCCCTTCGGCGACATTCTGAATTCACTAAAGTCTCTCTCTTTATCAGGAGAGCCCTGGCCGGACTATGGTCAGCAAGGTTGGGATGCGGACGACAAAGAAATTCAAATCCCACCCACCACCCACTTTGTAGCCACTGTCGATGATTTAACCGACATGCTCGACTTCGACTCCGAAGACATCAACGGTATGGACGCCAATGAAGGAGACGACCAAGAACCAGCGCCTATAGGGCACTGGACAACCACCTCATCTCACGATGTATACATGGTGGACACACCTAAAAGAAAAGAAGACGAGGAACAAAGGGACGCAACGAAGGATCGTTCCCTCGAAAAGCAGTCAATGCAGCGGCGTAAGCGCCGCCACAAACCCCACCTCGCCAGAGACCCAACCACAGAGCAGGGCGAACCGGCGGGCAACGAACATGCCATTGAGCAACCGTCCGAACAGGACAACCTGGATAAACAAACCGAACAACCCGTCCCCGGCGAAGATAATAGTCCGGACGACCTCATGCCGGACAAGTTGCTGGAGCAGAAGAACCTCCACAAAAGGCTCGTCGCCACTGCGCGCAGCCTGAAAAAGCAGAAGCGGAAGCTCAAAACAGCGGAAGATGCACTCAGAATCAGATGGGGCAAAGTACTCAACACCGCAGACAAATACGGCGATAGTCGCCACACAAAGAGCTATCCGAAGCGAAAATTACTACCGGAATTTGATGAGGAGGCCTTAGAGCCCCGCAATCAAAAAATAAGGAAGACACCCGGTCGGATAAACAACCCCATAGCCAACATAGAGCGGCAAGGGGCACCACACTCAAGCCGGCACGCGATCCGCACAAGGATTCACATCAAAAAAACGGCCCAGCCAGATCTATCTACGGGCCAAGAAAACAAACTCTAGTAAGCAATACAATGCAACAAGTATCGGCACAACCAAATATAGGGGTGCTGCACACCCCCTATGTTTCACCGATAAGGTGTTGGACCATGAATTTCCAGCGGGATTCAAGCCCGTAAACATAGAGGCATACGATGGAACAACAGACCCTGGAGTCTGGATTGAGGATTATATCTTCCACATACACATGGCTTGAGGAGATGACCTCCACGCCATAAAATACTTACCCCTCAAGCTCAAAGGGCCAGCCTGGCATTGGCTTAAAAGCCTTCCGAAAACACCATCGGAACTTGGGAAGAGCTCGAGGATGCTTTCCGGGCAAATTTTCAAGGGACTTATGTCCAACCTCCGGATGCAGACGATCTAAGTCATATAACTCAACAACTGGGAGAGTTAGCCCGGAAACTCTGGAACAAATTTCTTACTAAAAAGAACCAGATAGTCGACTGTCTGGACGCCGAAGCCTTGGCAGCATTCAAACACAGCATTCGAGACGAATGGCTCGCCAGACACCTCGGACAAGAAAAGCCAAGAACAATGGCCGCATTAACAAGCCTCATGACCCGCTTTTGCGCAGGAGAGGATAGCTGGTTGGCAAGAAGCAGCACCAGCGACCCAAGTACATCCGAAGTTCGGGATGGAAAGGGGAAACCGCGACGTAGCAAAGACTAGTGTTGAACCAAGGGAAACAGCCCGAAGAGCACGACAGTCAACACCGGATTCAAAAGCTCTCGGCAGAATCAGAAAAAGCTGCCCCTCAAGGTTAATAGGGACGAGCCATCTAACCTAAACAAAATCTTGGACAAAATATGCCAAATCCACAGTACTCCCGGGAGGCCTGCAAACCATACCCACAGAGATTGTTGGGTCTTCAAGCAATCCGGCAAACTTAACACCGAACACAAGGGGCTCGACATTCCAAGCGAGGATGGTGACGAACCCCACAAGCAGAGCACCGGAGAACAAAAGAAGTTCCCACAAGAAGTCAAAATAGTAAACTCACTTCACGTGACAAAAGGGAAATACAGAGTGGCGCCCATAGAGATACACGCCATACGGCCTGTCCCAGAGGAGTCCCGCCACTGGTTGTTACAACCAATCACCTTCGACCATCAGGATTACTCTAGAAGTATCCGGAACCCAGGCTGGACTGCCTTGGTATTAGATCCGATAATTGACGGACTCCACTTTACACAAGTCCTAATGGACGGCGGCAGTGATCTAAACCTACTATACCAGGACACAATCCGCAAAATGGGGATAAACCCAACAAAAATTCGCCATGGCAAGACTTCCTTTCAAGGGGTAACGCCAGGCCCAGATACCCATTGTACGGGTTCTCTCCTGCTAGAAGTTATGTTCGGCTTCCCCGACAACTTCCGCCGCGAAAAGCTAACCTTTCATATCGCCCCATTTACAAGTAGCTATTAAGCACGACTGGGACGCGAAGCTTTCGCCCACTTTAACGCAATACCGCATTATGCATCCCTTAGGCTCAAAATGCCCGGTCCGCGAGGCATCATCTCATTAAAGGGAAATATCGAGTGTTCCTCGAGCGCGGAAGACTATGCGGCTGCCTTGACAGCCACACACTAAACCGGCTTCACTAACCAAAGCACCTAAACAGGTCGTTCAGACCCTGGACATGGCTAGACAAGTCCGGCGTAAACATACAGGGGCTTAACAGCCGCATACCCCCGTACAAGGGGCTCCGCGCGTATACAACAAGAGACAATAAAGCTCAATTCTACCCATTTTCCGAATTATACTTTGTTTATTTAATATAACATAGATTTTCGCACGATTGTTTTCAACTAAGTTCCTCTGTTTTATAGATGAACACCATGCTACACCCGTCCAGGATACGGCACAACGGAGACACAGGCGCAGACGTGCAGTAGGGACCCATTCCAAGGATTCTTTTCAGATCAAGACCCTGCGTAAACCTTTTTTACTGTCTCTTGTTGATAACATCCCCCGGTTTCTTTTTATAACCAAGGAGGAGGCTGGCGTCTTGGCATGTGGCCACGTCAGAATTTTGCGTGTACCTGGACACGAGGGGCTTCTTACCAAGGGCGTTGTTCAGCCCGTTTTCATAAAGACCGAATACCTTAGGGAGTGTTCGGTGTCGCGAGTTTGGCCTTATATGCATCAGCTGCGAATCATGTCTTTGGTCAAATGTTGGGTTTGCCCGGCTCCTGTGTTTTGCTGCCTTACGTTCCGCTCTATCGGCTAAGGCGGCACCAGGAGAACTACTGCGATTGTGCCCTGGTTTGGCCAGGCGAGCACCTTAGTAGAGAAAGCCGTAAACTGACTGTCATGATAGAGCATGAGACTGGTCAACCACTCGATGACCCACCGGAATCTTTAGGATTCCTCCGCATTAAAGAAGGGCCGTTTCCCGGCCAGGCACACGCGCGCCCCGAACTCCGGTGAGCGCGGTGCCCCTAGGGGCTATATAGTAGCCCCGTTGTCAAACTCCTATGGCTAAGTGAAAGTGATAAAGCATTATAGTCCAGTTGCCTAGTTCGCTGCGCTATCACCTCCTTTATAGGATCAAGACGTTGGTTCAAGTGTGAAAATGCGCCTTCTGCGAACACCCCCGCATTATATGCGTGGGGGCTGAAGCCAACGACTGCCATCTTTCAGGTTATATACACATATACATTAACGGCCGCACAGGAGGCATTATAATTCTTGAAAGCACAAGTATAAAAAGCTTTTATATTCCATCGAAACATTGTTTTACAATGATACATGTTATTCGAACATAACATCCTTCGAGCACTGCGTCTCTATTAAACGAGCGCCCTGCAGAACTTCCAGAAAATAGTGCTCGGCAAGTACTCGGCTTTCGTCCGAATCTTGGGATGCAACAGCATTGGCCTTCATATCCGCCCAATATGTGTTCACACGGGCAAGAGCCATCTATGCACCCTCTATGCACGCCGACCTCTTCATCGCCTCAATATGCGGCACCGCACCGAGGAACTGCTGCACCAAGCTAAAATAACTCTTCGGCTCGGGCCTTTTCGACCACAGATGACTCACGACATACTTCATGGCGAGTCCGGATAACCTATTCAGCTCCGCCCATGCAGCCAAACGATCAGTTAATGGAAGTGGGTGCTCTGGATTGTGGAACTGCGACCAAAAAGGTTTGTCCACTTCGTGGTCCTTTTGATCGCGGGTGTTCGGCCGCGTCCGCGGCACTCGCCGCCAAGTCCAGATAAGTGTTCGCCGCACTCCACTGCCGGTCCATCAGAGTGTATTTATCATCCCCGAACTTCACCCGCAGCATAAAGGGCTTTCCAGTCGTGATATCTCCGGCCTGACGTAGCTCCTCCTTCATAGCTCTCATCGCAGAGCGATTGTCCTTGGCCTCGGTAGTGACCTTTTCTAGGTCCTTCTGTGCCACCCGATCTTCTTTTTCAAGAAGCTTGCAGCGGTCGGCAGCATTCTTCAACTTTACGGCCATCTCGGCCATTTCCTTCTTGCTTTGGCAGTGAGCAGCCTGTTCGGCTTTCCGCTCTTCAGCCGCCTTTAAGGCAGCCGCATCGCTTTTTCTGGCCTGCTCCTTGGCTCGGGCAAGTTCCGCCCGAAGGTTCTCCATGGCAGCGGCACCATCTGCATCAAACACACATGTTGTAAGGTACGAGCATCAAGCTCCTCTTACCAGGTGCCTTAAGAGAAATTACATACCTCGTGCCTCGTCCAGCCGCTTGTTGACAAGCGCGATGTCGGCATCTGCCACATCAAGTTGACGCCTTAGTTCGGCAAATTCATCAGTCCGGCTAGCCACCGGACAATTCGCCACCTACATAGGAAAGGCGACATATCACACCTGGGATAATGATCCTCGGCACGCTGTCATTGTTGACAACGCACCGAGTCTCAAGGGCTACTATCTATACAGGGCGCATCTTGTATATGTGGATCTATCAAAAGGTACATCATTTTGCATACCTCAAAACCTGTCAGTAAACTCCTGACGGCCTCGTACAACCCGCTCTCCGCGGATGAAATCCTTCCAATCACCGTATCCATCAACGCACGGTGTTTGTCGTTGTCAAAACCGGCGGATCTCGGGTAGGGGGTCCTGAACTGTGCGTCTAGGCGGATGGTAACAGGAGACGAGGGACACGATGTTTTACCCAGGTTCGGGCCCTCTTGATGGAGGTAAAACCCTACGTCCTGCTTGATTGATATTGATGATGTGGGTATTACAAGAGTAGATCTACCACAAGATCAAGGAGGCTAAACCCTAGAAGCTAGCCTATTGTATGATTGTTGTTCGTCCTACGGACTAAAGCCATCCGGTTTATATAGACACCGGAGAGGGCTAGGGTTACACAGAGTCGGTTACAATGGTAGGAGATCTACATATCCGTATTGCCATGCTTGCCTTCCACGCCAAGGAAAGGCCCATCCGGACACAGGACGAAGTCTTCAATCTTGTATCTTCATAGTCTTGGAGTCCGGCCGACAGTGATAGTTCGGCTGTACGGACACCCCCTAGTCCGGGACTCCCTCAGTAGCCCCTGAACTAGGCTTCAATGACGATGAGTCCGGCGCGCATATTGTCTTCGGCATTGCAAGGCGGGTTCCTCCTCCGAATAATTTATGGAAGATTATGAACACCAGGATAGTGTCCGGCTCTGCAAAAGAAATTCCACATACCACCGTAGAGAGAATAATATTTACACAACTTCGATCTGCTGACGTATTTTGTGGTGCGGCGTCATACCACAACCAAGTCTTTATTCGAATCGTTTTTATTATACCACCTCTACGCGTTTAGCGAAGCGGTTTCCTTGGCACGTCCTGTCGAAGCAGAGATTGTCTTCCCCTTATTCCGGGATTCTCATTAATACGGACGTGGGTAACCCAACCGCGCCATTGATTGCGGCGCTTGGGTGATAAGCGGGTTTTATCAGGCTGGTGGGGACGCATGGTTTCGTCCGCCCATATAAGGGGATAAAGATCCACCCTTTTACCTACGCCTTCTTCCTCCTTTGCCTATCCATCTCTGCGAACTCGAGCTCCAGCGCACAAGTCCGCACATCTCACCTCACCCTTCTCCAACTATGTCCGGAGCAGGAGGCAAGTGGATGGCCTCCTCCATTACGGAGGGGCATATCCAGAAGCTGCGCAGTGCCGGATACCTGTCCAGCGACATTGCGCACCGGCTCCCCGACGAGGGGGAGCTCATCCCCACCCCCAGGCCCCATGAGAGGGTAGTGTTTCTTTCCCATTTCCTCCACGGATTGGGCTTCCCACTCCATCCCTTTGTCCGGGGGCTCATGTTCTACTACGGCCTAGATTTCCATGATCTGGCCCCGAATTTCATCCTCAATATCTCGGCGTTTATCGTCGTGTGTGAGGCCTTCCTCTGCATCAAGCCCCACTTCGGCTTGTGGCTCAAGACCTTCAGTGTCAAGCCTAAGGTTATGAAGGGCGGCCAAGCGGAGTGCGGAGGCGCCATGGTGGGCAAGATGCCCAACGTTACTTGGCTTGAGGGCACCTTCGTGGAAACCATTAAGGGGTGGCAATCGGGGTGCTTCTACATCACCGAGCCGCGTGAACCTGAATGGGCAGCGGCCCCCGAATTCAGATCTGGCATCCCCATACGGCTCCTGGAAGGAGAGTGGCCGGAAATGGGGCGATTCGGAGGAGCTGACTGGACTTCAAGCCTGCATCCAAAAGCTAGTGAAAAAGAAGCTCAAGCTTGTTAACGTAGTCCAGGTCATGCTCATCCGCCGGATTCTCCCGTGCCAACAACGGGACTTGAATATGTGGGAGTTCGATCCGGCACAGCACCAGACTTTGAGCGGGCTCTTCGACACTATGTACGAAGAGGCCTGGAGGGTGCTGTTTAAGTGCGCCGAGGCTCCTGCATCTGCCACCGAAGATCGCGGATTTAGCTCGTAGCGTCCGGCTAGCGAGGTAAGCGATTTTGCTGTTTAACTCTATGCGGGATCTAAACTCCCTCTCCTTTGACAAGACTGGATGAAGAAGGCCGAGCAGACTATCTGTCCAGCCCCTTTGCCAGAAGACCCAGTGGACGCCCGCTTAACAGGGCTGCTGGCTCCGGCACCCCATGTGGTGCCGGAGAAGAAGGCCAAGAAGAAGGCCACGGGTACTCAAAACAGTTCCCGTTTTCAGGTGTCATCGGACAATGACACCAAGGCGGACTCCTCCCACAAAGGAGAGGAGGAGAAGAAAGAGGCCTCTTCCCCAGCAGGGGGAGGGAAGAAAAGGAAGGCCTCCCCAACGAGGAAGGACGAAGGGTCCAAGAAGTGAAGGACTCTTCCCCCAGACTGCTTTGCCAACGCCAGCAACGACGACGAGGATTGGCCTCCAAGGGCCAAGCCCCAGGCGAGATCGTAAGTATCCGGACTCCCGAATAACTTCATGATTTTTATTTTCGCCACATGGTGTCTTTCTAATGCCGCATACAACCCTGCTGTCCGCCCAAGGAGGATCTTCCTGCTTCGTCGAGCGGGTCCTTGGGTGCGTCGGATATGGATTCCCTTCCGACCGCCTCCTCCCCTCGTGATGCGGACGATGCCGAGGTGGGATCCCGGGAAGGGACCCGCCAGGAGGAGGAGGCCCCAGAGGTGCCGCAAGGCAACCTCCCGGACTTTGCACCGGACTCCGCACCGGAACCTGTAGTGGCTCCGGAGTCCGGCGGGCGGCCCCTTCGTAAGAAGGGCAAGACCGTGACGCCGGTGGCCTCCGTCCAACCGGAGGCGCCGGATAGCTTGCTGGAGGCACTCAACGGCGCTTCCATTGAAGAGGAACATCGCACCGTCATGGGTGCGGTGATTCAGAAGGTTCAGCTCGCCAACAGCGGGCTGACCGAAGCCTGCAGCAGCCTTCTAACAGGCTTTGAGGTAAGAATTGTGATATATGTAAAATAGTACCGCATAGACAGTAGCCCCTGATGCTTGGTTCGGTGTTCGGACAGAAAAGCCGGACTGAGGATCTAAAAAGATATACGTAGGAGTCATAAAAATATGTCAATATGGGATTGCAGGCCGTGCTGCTGACCTCTGCCGCGCTGACTGCGGAGGTCAATACTTTGAAGCAAAGCCTCGAGCGTTCCGAGAACGAGCTCGGCCGTGCCAAGAAGCAACTCGAGGACAAGGAAGGTGAGTAACACCTTATTAAAATTGTACCTTACAGAAAAGGATTTGGTTGCAAGAAAAATGACAAGGATAACGTGGGTATTGCAGGGGCCACGAACGAGGTGGCGACCCTGAAGGAGGCGGTGGCCGTGGCCGAACGCAATGCGGCCGCGGAGCGCACCGAACGAGAGAAGCAGGAGGCGCGGGTGGCGGAGGTACAGCAAGAGCTCCAGGCTCTCATGGAAAAACATGAGAGTTTGGGGCGCGACTCGAAGACTCAAGAGTCCGAGCTTGCATCGGCTCTTGAGAGTGCCAAAACCGCTAAGGCCGAAGCCTACAAGGCCCTCCAGGAAATCGAGGCGTTGAAGAAAATAGCGGCGGGTAAGGCATTTTTCATGCAAAGTAAGCATGTGAGTGTGAAGTAACTGCCACTTACCCGAATTCGGAGCTCTCCAGGAGCGTTCGCAGATCTGCCCCGCAGCGTGTCCGATGCTGCCGCTTTCTACAGGGCCGAGGAGGGGAGCACGACGTAGAAGGTCTTCTGGTCTCAGTATGCTGAGGCCGGTCATCCAGTGCCCCTTAGCGACCAGCTGAAGCAGCTGGTCGAGCTCCACAAGGTGGCCGAACAGGCCATGAAGGGCCTCATAGTTCGACTGTGGCCCAAGGAGGCCATGCCTGGGAGCTACTTCGGCCTGGTGCGGCGCCTGGTGGATGCGTGTCCATGGGTTGAATTCATCAAGCACTCCGCCTGTATTGAAGGTGCCCGTCGGGCCCTTGCCCGTGCAAAGGTGCAATGGGGCAAGATGGATGCTGAGAAGCTTGCGACGGACGCGCCATCGCCGGGCAAGGAGTATCACACGCCCGAGATGTATTATAAGAGTGTCCTAAAGGGTGCCCGCATTATTGCGGGTGAGTGCTCCAAAGATGTAATATTTGAGTAGACTCGCATTTGGTTATCCTGTGCGCTGAAAACTTTGTTCATATGCGCTAAACAACGCTTGTTAATTTAAAATATTACCTTTTGTGCGGCCGTTTATCAAATCTGAGAGATGGCAAGTCGTCGGCTTTAGCCCCCATTCCACGAGTGCTAGGGTGTTCGGGATAAATTTGAGCACTCTTGTTCCCATTTTTGGGTCCATCTAGGGAGGCGCTCAACACAACGAACAAGGCAACCGGACTTATAATGCTTGAACACTCTCACTTAGCCATAGAATTCTATAATTTTAAATTTCGGCGAAGCCCCTAGTCTTCGGAAGGCCGAATTTGGGGCGCTATCCACGCCTGGGCCGGACAAAGCCGGTTCCTCGCTCTAAGCGGCATAAGTCTTTAGGGACTCGAATAAAAAAACCTCTCGAACAGCGACCGGCTCTCGCCTCATCATGATGGTCAGTTTTAGCTTTCTCCAATGTGGCGCTCGCCCAGCTCAACCGGGGCGCAATCGCAGTGGTTCTCCCAGTGCTACCTTAGCCGATACAATGGAACGTAAGGTACCAAAACATGGGAGCCGGGCAAACCCAACTATTGACCCAAGACATGATTCAGAGCCGATGCATATAATGCTATAAGCTCGGGGTGCTGCACTTGTGAAAGTGTTCGGACTTATCACACCATGATGCGGGAAACATAAGCCCCTGGTCTTATTTAGCCGTACCAAAGTGTACGGATGCAATATGTCATAAATGAGCATATGTATGATAAAGAAATGCAATTATGGGCAAAAAGGTGCGTTGTTTATTCAAGTAATACTGCTGTGAATGCAGAACAATACAAATAGTGCGATAAGCAAGGGATGGGACTATTAAACATGTCCCCCTCCAGGGGTAGGCTGCGGGATGGTGTATAAAACAGGTTTAATGCTCGTAATGGAGACCACCTGGATATTTGTCGTAGCCTTTCTCCTTCCCTGGCTGTTGCATCGTGAGTTTGGCAAGTCTACTGCCAGACAGGGCCTCTGATGAACGGAGTCCTGTGGGTAAAAAAAGTAAAAGAAAAAAAGAACGACACACTTGAGAACCCCTGGTGTGGTTAAGCCGCATTCTGGGCCTATCGTGGTCGTGCCCCTCCCCCTATGCCCATGGTATCTTCAGAGCGTAATGATGTACGTGAAGGGCCAGTCTTGCAATTTTGCAGGGGCTGGGGATGGGGCCGCCTTGCTACGCTTGCTCGGAACGCGTCGGGTGGTCTTGTTGTAGGTTACTCCGGGCGCGTTTAGCCGTGTCCGGTCGCTTAATGGCCGGACTCGAGAATTGCCTTAAGAGGCTGCACTGTACTTCTGCCGCGAGAGCCGCTGTATGTTCCTCCGTTCGGAGAGAGCGTTCAGTGTTTCCGTTGACCGTGATGACTCCTCGAGGGCCTGGCATCTTGAGCTTCAGGTATGCGTAGTGTGGCACCACATTGAACTTTGCAAACGCGGTACGTCCGAGCAGAGCATGATAACCGCTGCGGAACGGAACTATGTCGAAGATTAACTCCTCGCTCCGGAAGTTATCCGGGGATCCGAAGACCACTTCCAGTGTAACTGAGCCTGTACAATTGGCCTCTACACCTGGTATGATGCCTTTAAGGGTCGTCTTTGTAGGTTTAATCCTTGAGGGGTCTATGCCCATTTTGCGCACTGTATCCTAATAAAGCAGGTTCAGGCTGCTGCCGCCGTCCATCAGGACTCTGGTGAGGTGAAATCCATCGACGATTGGGTCTAGCACCAATGCGGCGAATCCGCCGTGGCGGATGCTGGTGGGGTGGTCCCTTCAATCAAAAGTGATCGGGCAAGAGGACCATTGGTTGAACTTCGGGGCAACTGGGTCCATCGCGTATACATCCCTAAGTGCATGCTTCCGCTCCCTCTTGGGTATGTGGGTTGCGTATATCATGTTCACCGTCCGCACTTGTGGGGGGAAACCCTTCTTTCCTCTATTGTTCGGCGGCCGGGTCTCTTCCTCGTCATCGCTACGCAGCCCCTTGTCGTTGTTTTCGGCAATTAACTTGCCTGCCTGCTTGAATACCCAACAGTCCCTGTTGGTGTGGTTAGCTGGCTTGTCGGGGGTGCCGTGTATCCGGCACGAGCGATCGAGTATTCGGTCCAAATTGGACGGACCCAGAGTAGTTCTTTTGAATGGATTTTTCCGCTGACCGGATTTAGAGCCTCTGAATCCGGCATTGACTGCCGTATCCTCATTATTGTCGCTGTTAATGCGGCGTTTGTTCTTGTTGTGACGCGACCTGCCATTGTGGTCCTTGATATCCAGACTGCCAGAATTTTTGCTGAGGTTGTTGTTGCGGGCTAGCCAGCTGTCTTCTCCCGCGCAGAAGCGGGTCATGAGTGATGTGAGGGCTGCCATGGATTTCAGCTTTTCCTGCCCCACGTGCCGGGCAAGCCACTCGTCACGGATGTTATGTTTGAAGGCCGCGAGGGCCTCTGCATCCGGACAGTCGACGATTTGATTTTTCTTAGTTAAGAACCATGTCCAGAATTGTCTCGCCGATTCGTCTGGCTGCTGAATTATGTGGCTTAGGTCGTCAGCGTCTGGTGGTCGCACATACGTGCCCTGGAAGTTATCAAGGAATGCGGCTTCCAGGTCCTCCCAACTCCCAATTGATTTTGCTGGTAAGTTGTTAAGCCAATGCCGAGCTGGTCCTTTAAGCTTGAGTGGGAGGTATTTGATGGCGTGGAGATCATCACCGCGGGCCATGTGGATATGAAGGAGATAGTCTTTGATCCAAACCGCGGGGTCCGTTGTGCCATCATAAGATTCAATATTCACGGGTTTAAACCCTTCGGGGATTTGATGATCCATTACTGTTTCTGTGAAGCGTAGTGGGCGTGCGGCGCCTCTGTATTGGGCTATATCACGACGAAGCTCAAAAGAGTTTTGTCTACTGTGTTCGGCCCGGCCGGACTTGCTGTGTCCAGCGTGACGGTTGTTGTCACGTATCATGGGGCGCCCCCGCGATCCATAGATCGATCTTGACTGTCTTGCCTTATCCTCCAATATATCTTGCAAGTCCGGAGCGTTCCCCTTTGGTCTTGTGCTTTTTGAGCGATGTCGGGGTACGGTTCTAATGGAGGGCCTAGAGGCCTCTCTGTCACGGCCACGGGGTGGCCGGTCAGCCGTATCGTGCTCTGGTGATGCGGTTTTATATGCCTCCTCCTCTAATCGGGGTAGCAGCTTGCGTTTGGGGTAGCTTTTGGAGGGGTGTTTGAGCTCATGCTCTTCGGCCGCAAGGACTTCAGTCCATCTGTCGGCTAGCAGATCTTGATCAGCTCTAAGTTGTTGCTGCTTTTTCTTGAGGCTGTTTGCCATGGCCATAAGCCTGCATTTAAAACGCTCTTGTTCGGCGGGATCCTCAGGCACGACAAATTCGTCGTCGTCGAGGCTTTCCTCGTCTCCGGAGGGAGGCATGTAATTATCATCCTCTACCTCTTCGTCTGCCGCTCTCTCGTGAGGGCTGGCGTCTCCGTCCTCCTGTGCTGAATCTTGCTGCAGGGGGTTGTCTTCGGCACTGTCTGGGGTGTTATTATCTCCGGTGCCGGAATCTCCATTCTTTCTTTGGCGAGATTTAGAGCGGCGCCGCTGACGCCGGCGTTTGGGCTGTTTCTTGGAGGGGTCATCCCCCTCTGTTCCTCCGCCGTTCCCATCCTTTGGGATATCCACCATGTATATGTCATATGATGAGGTGGCTTTCTAGTGCCCAGTAGGCACTGGTTCTTGGTCGTCTCCGGCATCGTCGTCCATACCGTCGATGTCTTCGGAGTCGAAGTCTAGCATGTCGGTTAGATCGTCGACAGTGGCTACTAAGTGGGTGGTGGCTGGGTTTTGAATTTCTTCTTCGTCCGCATCCCAACCGTCCTGACCGCAGTCCGGCCAGGGCTCTCCTAATAATGAGAGATACTTTAGCGAACTCAAGATGTCACCGAAAGGTGAGTGTTGAAAGATGTCCGCAGCAGTGAACTCCATGACCGGCGCCCAATCGGATTCGATTGGAGGGGTCGCGGGAGGTACGGAGTCCGGCGAGGAGTCCGGCACCTCGAAGTCACGAGCTTCACAGGGGACAAGGCCAGTATTCGGCTCCATCGCCGTAGAGGTTGCAGCCCCCGAGGCGGTGTCTAACCATCCGTCCTCGATCTACGCAGCCGGATCCGAATCGAGGGTCGGAGCGGGTTGGTGTGCGGCCTCCAGGGCACTGTCCGGCTGCAGAGCTAAATCATGCACATCGTGACAGTGCGGCGCGCTCGGTTGTGGTTCGAATCCATCGAAGATCAAGTCTCCTCGGATGTCAGCCATGAAGTTCAAACTTCCAAATCTGACCTGACGGCCAGGGGCATAGCTTTCGTCTGCTCCAGATGGCCAAGCGAATTGGCCCACAGTGCAAAGCCGCCGAATATGAAGATCTGTCCGGGAAGAAAAGTCTCACCCTGGACTGCGTCGTTGGTGATGATCGAAGAAGCTATCGAGCCTATCGGCGACGACACAGAGGAACTCTCAATAAAAGCACCAATGTCGGTGTCAAAACAGGCGGATCTTGGGTAGGGGGTCCTGAACTGTGCGTCTAGGCGGATGGTAATAGGAGACGAGGGACACGATGTTTTACCCAGGTTTGGGCCCTCTTGATGGAGGTAAAACCCTATGTCCTGCTTGATTGATATTGATGATGTGGGTATTACAAGAGTAGATCTACCATGAGATCAAGGAGGCTAAACCCTAGAAGCTAGCCTATGGTATGATTGTTGTTCGTCCTACGGACTAAAGCCATCCGGTTTATATAGACACCGGAGAGGGCTAGGGTTACACAGAGTCGGTTACAATGGTAGGATATCTACATATCCGTATTGCCATGCTTGCCTTCCACGCCAAGGAAAGTCCCATACGGACACGGGATGAAGTCTTCAATCTTGTATCTTCATAGTCTTGGTGTCCGGCCGACGATGATAGTTCGGCTGTCCGGACACCCCCTAGTCCGGGACTCCCTCAATGTTCTTCTGAGATAGATGCTCGCCCGAGCAAATCCTTCAGCTCCTCCGACCGTGCACCGGACGGTGTCGGACTCGTCCGATGGCCTTTTTCGAAGGCCAGACACGGAGGGCCTTGGGGGGCCATATGACTGCCCTCCGACCCTGCCGGATTCGGAGAAACCCTGCGTGACGACACCTCAGGGTCAGCCGCCTCACAAGGCGATACTACAGGGGGAGGCGTTCCGCTCTCCATCATCTCCGGACGAAGATCCCCTGAAGATGAGCTCTGCTGAGAAGGGCGGAGATCCGAACTACAAGGTAAAATTTCGGTTCTCTTCCTCAGAAATAGAATAGGGATGTCTCTCATTTTAAAACCTCCCTCTTTACTTACGGCTCGGTGGAGAGCTGATCCCCTTAGGGGCGCAATGCGACCGGGGCACCTCCCGGCGCCGGACCCTCTGACAAAGATTTCTTCCCCCGCTTTGAGGCCATGGCCTCCGGGTCTTCAGAGGCGGTCCTCTTCTTCCCCTATTTAAAGGAATTATCGATTCCTCCTTTCCTGTCAGCCTCCTTCGGGGAGGCGGTAGCTTCCTTGTTCCCCTCCTCGCCTTCTTCCAAAGGCGCAGCCTCCAGCATCCTAGTTTACACGGGATCCGGCGTAGTCTCAGGGAGGGGGGCCGGACACCTGATTAGCTTTTCTTTCGCTATCCACTCCTGTTTAAGGGACAACTCTTTTAAGGGTGATTTTATGATAAATATACGGATAGCGACTCCGGGTATAGGGCTACTTACTTGAGTATCCGGACGATTGCAGCTCAGACCTGCGTCCTCGGATGAATCTGAACACATTGATTGTGATCCGAAGAACAATTTGTACATCTCCATGGGCGTCGCGCCCACAAAATGTTGGAGGGCTCATGGTCCTTCAGGATTAAACTCCCACAGGCGGAGGGGGCGACGTTTGCAGGGAGGATGCGGCGAATCAACATAACCTGCGTCACTACGGCCAGATTAATATCTCTTTCTAGGAGATCTCGAACGCGGTCCTGCAACGAGGGCACGTCCTTGGACGGCCTCCAGTTAAGCCCTTTATTGACCCATGACGCTAACTATGGTGGGGGACTCGAGCGAAAGGCAGGTGGCGCCACCCATCTGGTGCCCTTGGGAGTTGTGATATAAAACCAATCGCGTTGCCATAAGCTGAACTCCTCTTGAAAAGAGCCCTCGGTCCATGGAGCGTCGGCATTCTTGCTTATAACAGCACCTCCGCACTCTGCGTGCTGCCCTAGATCATCTTCGGCTCTACTTTGAAGGTCTTAAGCCACAATCCGAAGTGAGGAGTAATGCGGAGGAAAGCCTCGAACACAACAATGAAGGATGAGATATGGAGGATGGACTCCAGAGCTAAGTCGTGAAATTCCAGCCCGTAATAAAACATGATCCCCCTCATGAAGGGGTCTGTCGGGAAGCCTAGCCCCCGAAGGAAGTGGGACGCGAACACCATGCTCTCACCGGGCTTGGGAGTGGGAATAACCTGCCCTTGAGAAGGCAGCCTATGCGAGATTTTGCTGGTTAGATACCTGGCATCTCTTAGCTTTCATACGTCTTCTTCCGTAATGGAGGAAGGCATCCACCGGCCTTGAAGGTCGGAGCCGGACATCATCGGAGGTCCGAAGCGCCTGAATCTAGAGCTTTGGGTGTTGGAACTCAAGGTGAGCGGCGGATTTGATTGAGATTGAAAGAAAGGAGTCGAGCCTTGGTCTCTTTATAAAGAGGTTGAATACCAAGAGCCCTCCCCAAGACCATTTGGGACTCGCCTTCGATTGAGGAGGCATACCAACAGGCACGATTGGGTAACCCACGCCCGTATTGGTGAGAACCCCGAAATAAGGGGACACGATCTCTGCTTTGACAAGACGTGCCAAGGAAACCGCCTCGCTAAACGCGCTGATGTGGGACAGTAAAATGATTCGAATAAAGGCTTGCCCATGGCGTGATGTCACGCTGCGGAATACGTCAGCAGATTAGATTTGTACAAATATTATTCTCTCTACGGTGGTATGTGGAACTTATTTTGCAGAGCCGGACACTATCCTTGTGTTCAAAATCTTCTATGAATTATTCGGAGGAGGAACCCGCCTTGCAATGCCGAAGACAATCAGCGCGCTGGACTCGTCGTCATTAAAGCCTGGTTCAGGGGCTACTGAGGGAGTCCTGGATTAGGAGTTGTCCGGATGACCGGACTATGACCTTTGGCCGGACTCCTGGACTATGAAGATACAAGATTGAAGACTTCATCCCGTGTCCGGATGGGACTTTCCTTGGCGTGGAAGGCAAGCTTGGCGATACGGATATGTAGATCTCCTCCCATTGTAACCGACTCTAGGTAACCCTAGCCCTCTCCGATGTCTATATAAACCAGAGGGTTTTAGTCCGTAGGACGAACAACAATCATACCATAGGCTAGCTTTTAGGGTTTAGTCTCTCTGATCTCGTGGTAGATCTACACTTGTACCACCCATATCATCAATATTAATCAAGCAGGAGTAGGGTTTTACCTCCATCGGGAGGGCCCGAACCTGGGTAAAAACATCGTGTCCCTTGTCTCCTGTTACCATCCTCCTAGACACACAGTTTGGGACCCCCTACCCGAGATCCGCCGGTTTTGACACCGACAGTCCATACGAATCTTATAATGTCCACCAAATGGACGATTACAATGCTAACATGTGGAGTGATGCTACATAATCAAACAGCTATGAAAGTAAGTATGGTCATATAGGGCAAGAGGTACTCACAAGAGCAATGCAGTCTGCAGTATAGTTGCGAGATTCTGTGGTCCCTTGAGAACGAATGTTCTTCTGCTAACAGTTTTCGTACAAGTGAGACATTAAGGCAAATGCGGAAATGTAGTTCAAATTGTGATGTGATATCATAGACAGTACCTTACGCTGCAGCCGAGACCAATGTGTAACAAGATTATTCCAGTCACCGTCGGATAAATGTAGCACCGGAGACTTTACAGAAATTTTGTTCAGAGGCTTGCCATTGAAGTGCGCTTGCCTCAGCTAGCAACGATACTTCATCAACGAGTGCTTGAAAAGCGCAACCAACCCTTGCTCGTCTTCACAATCAAGTTTGCTCCTCGCCTATTTAAAAGAATGATGTGTTGTGTCTTCTGTCAGCAGAAACATATGCAGTAATGACCATGAATAACATTACTAAATTACTTACGCGTAAGTTGCGGAGGAAGACTGGAAATTGTTCTGTGTCTGTGGTATAATCTTTCCATGAAGGAAAGATGCGCACAAAGTACCTGACAACAACATAAGCTTCATCTTCTAAGCTGGGAAGAAATGGAACATGGGGTCCTATTTGCTGCAATTGGGGCTCTCTCTGATTTGAAAAGGGATTTGGCAACTGGATTTGGTGTACTCTTTGCTGGAATGGGGATTTTGCATCGTAGAGCTGGTGCTATGTCAACTGGCATAATCATAATGTTTGCTGCAGCTGGGGTCTACTGAGTTGGGGCATCAGAAATGACCAGTGTAGTAGGGCTAGAGTCTACTAGAGTTGGGGTGTTTTGTGGGTCAAGTGATATTGCAACTACACCTAATGGGCTATTTGATTTAACAGGTGCCACTACCTTTTCCAAGTACTTTTGTTGTGCTCCTCCACGATCAGCAATCGCCCTCTTCCTTTTGAACGTCTGATACACAAGAACAACATTTGAATGGATAAATGTGGAATGATGACAGACGGAATATGTACTAAAAATGGATAAGCAGGGCGCATTCACATACACGATGTGTAAACTAAGCTAATGGCAGTTTAACAAAGTAGAAGCAATGCAAAGAATCAGTTACAAGATATGTGCGAGCAATGTAAACTTGGAAAATTAGAGCAAGTACCTTGATAGGTGAATAAGATAGGGCATCTTCCTCTGACTCCTCCACTAGGGAGCTACATTGACTTAGGTCTCCCTCTAGCTCAGAATCACTGTTAGGATCATATTCTGAGCATGAATCTGTAGGTGGAGAGCGTTTGCATTGCATTGCATCTAGACTTGATTTTAGTCCCTTAATGCCAAGTTTGACAACCATGGCATTGTTCTGCACTATTATTTTCATGCGCGCAAGCTCATAATCATTATGATGCTGTTCAGAATCTGAGATTCATGAAAACATAAAAAGTACTCAGATTATCTATGGAATGCATTGCGGATTCAACTCGAAGAGTGTCTCCCTATAAACCCCTGCATATGCAAAGTTCACCCCCCCCCAACCATGCTGACCAGACCACACACAGAAATACAAACCCCTTATGTCTCCATAACAGGCAGACACACATTTCAAAACTGAAGTAGGAACATTGGAATCATATGAAATTCGTATTTGAACAAATAAACTAAGCAATTATGAGTGGCATAATGTTTAGCTTCAAGGGTGGAGTGTTGGTAGTGGGACACAAAGTAAGTAGGCAGATTGTATTCCATGTAAAAGATCGAAATCTATATAAAAGCGGGAAATGACACTTTCTTTCTATACAATGCAGTGTTCGTTGCCCACACATGATGGAAGAGATCACATAGAGAAATACTATTCACTCATGTCTACGGTTCCAGTATTTAGAAACAGGGTGGTCCACCCTAAAAGAATATTGACAAAAAATATGACAAGGCAAGCATAGATATAGTGAATCAATCATTTACTTGTGAGCTTACTAGGACAAGTATGCAGAGTTGTAACTGCAGTAAGAGACCGTCCAAAATCTGAATGAAGAAGTTTGTCTAGCACTTATTGTTTGCAACTAATCGACGTGAATAATTGGATATTATATCGAATGAGTAAGAAGGCAAGTAAAATTGTCAACAAACCTGGCTTGCAGTAGTAACCTGGGTCAATGTCACTACGACCAACAATCCAAAATGACTAGTCTCTGTTCCAAGGGCCAGAATTTTGAAAACCCTGTGAACTTTAGAGGTACTAAAGATTACCAAAATACATCTGAACCAGTAAGTGTAGGTAGCACTGAGCACACAACAAACCCTAATGATAGTCCTGCCTAATGAGTAATGAATAAATTAGAAAATTGTTGATGAGGAGTGGCTGCTGAGTGTTGAGGATGTATCTCAGGATAAATCGGGTTGGCTTGGTGGGTGTTGCACGCCTAAGCCCTGAACGGACTAGGAAGGTAGGCATGGTAGCGCGCCCGGGTAGCGGTGACGCTGTTGGGCGAGCGGCTCCTGGCCTCCTGTTAGTCCGGCGTCTCCTCCTAGAGTCATGTCGTCCGGGGACGGCAAGTCGCCGGCGAGGCAGGCGGCTGGGGGCGAGTAGAGATCGGAAGCGCGTCGCAGAACAGAGGGGAATTGGGGCCTGGGACGACCCAAAATCCAAGGGTGGGCCGGCCCACCATGGGAACCCTGTAGAGATACACACCCGAGCGATGAACATGCATTTTCAAAACTAATTTAGGAACATTTAGCTGACCAATTAAACAACTCTGTTTTAATAATATCAGATTCGTATTTGAACAACTAAGCTTATTTAGCTTGATGGGTGGAGCGGTGTTATTATGACACGAAGCACGTATTCTTATTGTATAGTGATCATAAAAGGGGGAAACTCTAAGCATATTTTTTTAGGAAAAGACGGTTTCCCCTCCGATTTCTATTAAATAAACCTCCACGGAACCAACATGATCAATTAAACCCTAAGCATGATCAATTAAACCGTATTATGGCTGTGCCATGGCAGATTTGAAGCTGCAAACCGAAGAAGTGATATTTAGCATCCATTGTTTGCTTCGAACTAAGAACTAAATTCTAAGAGCTGAAAAGAAAGTAGAGTAACCAAGTTAAGATCTATTTTCTGGTTGAGATCGAAAAGTTGAAGAGATATGAAGTACCACCTCTCTTGCGGCACCGTGTAGGCATCCGGGGGGCGATGGTTGTCAGTGGCATTAAAGCAGATCTGCCACGGTAGACGGGTGCATCGGGGGATAAGTGTCATTGAGGTGGAAGAGAAGGCCGTGTGAGAGGCCCCGGCAAAGAGGACGACGGCTCCGATGAAGCGAGAGGGCGTGATGCAAGGCTATTGGTCCGTCGCCGTGGATGAGAAACGTCCATCTCTAGCAGTGGACGACGCGGTCTTGGTAGGCGCTCCGGCATGGTGGAGGACGGTGGCGATGGATGTGGTGGAGGACGGCGGCGATGGATGGGGTGGCGGACGGAGGTTGGTGTGGGGATGGGGTGTTCTAGCGCGGACGGTGTATGAATCGGAAAATGGAGGCATAGGTATGGGGAACCATGTTTTTGAGACGCGCCTGTCTAAAATATGGGAAAGTTAAGAACTTAGCCCCCGTTTAAAAGTTGGACGTCTCGCCGGTTGGGGATAGGACGGTAATCTCGCATCTCGCCAATATTTGCCCAGAGCGATTTCGGGCGAGGAGAGGGTGGTTGGCGCCCATGGTTGGTGCCCACAGTGTATGAACATGGCTGACAGGTAGGGCGGTTGTGTCACGTCTGAGTGAAGTTACAAACCTTCCCCTATTGAAAAATATTTGCCTACATCGATTTCGGCCGAGTCGAGTTTGTTTTGCCGCCCACCGTGTATGAATGGGGAATGGAGGGAGAAACAGAGGTCTTTCGGACGAGCTTGAATCAAATGTGTTTTGCCGCCCATGTTTGACGCCCACCGTGTCGGAATGGGCTCAGAGGCGGTCGTGTCACGTCTAATTGAAGCTACTAAACTACCCCTATTTAGAGCAGTGGAAATCGGGCCGATGGATTGTCCATGTAATGGGTAGACAGTAATTTCCATCTCCCAAACACTTGGCTTCGGGCAGCCGACGTGGGGACATTTTGCCGTTTCTTTCGAATTTTGGGACAATAAGCATCCACGTTTCCCCTGGCAACTAAATTCGAATCCATTTTGTATTCCTATATCAATCTTTATAAATCATTCTACGTGTTTTTATATATCTTCATAAGGACGACAAAGATGTATTCCACTGTCATATACGAATATGGTTTACAAATGCCGATACTCAAATTCAGAAGCTAGAATCCAGTTTAAGGTGAATTCGAATATTTGGAACACCTCATGTCCAACTCAAATGTCACACGCAGCATAATGTGTACTCCCATTTAGATATGTACACAAGCGATGTATCAAGATTCAAATACCGAGTCAATCAACCAAGAATGTACAGAACTAACAAACATATAAACACCTATAGAGTATATGGATCAATAATATCAACTAATATACATAAGCCAGGCCGATGTACTTTTTTTGGCTACAACAACATCCTTTTTTAGCCAGCATCTTGGCCCTTTCCGATGCGTGCCACTTATGGTCCATCTATACTACTACTACTGTTGAATGCACATTCAGCCCGATTGGCATATTTGTAGGTCTGGCACAGTAATCCAAATGAAATGTCTCCGAGTCTTATCAATTAATACAGACTTGTGCTCAAATAAAATTACAAACCAATAAACCAAAAAAACAATTATTACAAGATCTCTAAAATAAATGGTTTGATTGATTACATGAACAGACAACAGAAAGGTTATTCAACGATGGGAAGAACATTTCACCTATGATTTACCAATTAGGAATTTAATTTCCTTTTTTTCCTTCAGGACCTTAACAATCTGGTCAGTCTCAGCTTGCTTCATTTTGAAATCCATCAAATATTTAATGGTTGTCTTGAGTACTGCTTGTGATTGTGCTATTTGCTTCCTCAACATGTCAACTTCATCTCTAAGTGCAGAAGTAGAATCTCTTTCTACCACTAGTTTAGCATCTAGAGCATCAGCAGTTGGCAATTCATAATGCATGATTGGGCCGGTGCCACTGCTGTGGGATGATGCAACGTCCATGGTGACCTCGCTCTTTGATCTTGGGCTAACCTGTTTTGCCATTAAAGTTCCGATTGGATTCAGAAAAGTTGAAGTTAGCAAAACATCTCAACAGGGAGTTATAACAGCAAACCAGTTAAACAAACAAGGCATTAAAGAGTTTCAATTGGATGCTGAAAAGTAGTTATTAACATCATTGTAACCCGCTGTTGCAACAGCAAAGCAGTTAAACAAACAAGTAGATATTTAAGTTAAGGCAAAACAGGTAATTCTTAATAGTAAGTATCAAACACATATCTAGGCGCAGTCTACAATATGATTAACAGGCTATGGCATTATGTAATCAGTAGCAAACTAAATTAAGCCAAGCAATGTAATTGAACAATTTTGCAATAAGTGGCTAACTAAAATTCTGAGAAGTAGGTAACTGAACTTATGCTAGTTCTTTGTACAGGCACACTGCAACTTCTTTTTCGCTTACAAGGTTGTACGAAGGAGTCCATGGCATCAATTGCTTGGATACGCAGTCCAAATACTTCTTTCTTCCCACACTGCATTGGTAAGTCGAATGGTTAATCTAGTCAGATGGTGCATCCTTGATATGTTATATGAGGACGTGTAGTCAGACTAGTTGTAGCCACATACATCACACTGGCTTTTACTCTATATTTCATGCGATTACTTTTGGCATATCGAGATCTAAGCAATCTACAATAGGATGAAAAGACTGGCATCCTTCACATTATTGGCGAACTCAGTTCATAGAAACAAGCAATTCAACCATTCTGTGGGTAAATCAAAAGCGCCACTGGAATATTTTTCACTACCCAATCATACATGCAAA
This sequence comes from Triticum dicoccoides, assembly GCF_002162155.2. Lineage (NCBI taxonomy): Eukaryota > Viridiplantae > Streptophyta > Magnoliopsida > Poales > Poaceae > Triticum > Triticum dicoccoides. Next base: position 665,345,278 of record NC_041389.1, on the reverse strand, counting down.
AAGGGGCGACGCCCCCATAGGGGCTGGTATGGGCGGCTGCCTCAGGTGGCTGGAAAGTGTGCACCTAGTTTCAGTCGTCCAGGTTGGCCCAGGCTTGTTTTGTTTGTCCCAACGCACGAGCAGGCAATGTAAAAAATGAAGAAAAATGTTTCAAATTGGACGGGCCAATAACATAAGTGCAAGGCAGGCCCTATAGCAGGCTCGCAGCCCAAACGAGCGCCTCCCATATCGATCGACAGCAGGAAATATCCCAATTGATTCGCTCCAGCCTCCAGTCTGGTTTGCTCCTAACCTAGCTGCCGCTGGACAGGCCAACACAACACTTCCTCGCGCCCTTGTTGGAGGGCGGTCGCCGGGCTTCAATCAAATGGAAGGACAAGAAGATGAAGATCCAACCCTAGGTGTAGCCTACGTGGGAGGCAGCGGCAGCAGCGCGGGCATGGCATCGAGCTTGCGCAAACGGACAGTCGCAGCTTGCAAGAGTAGCATGCCCAACGAGCAGGTACATCACATCCCTGATTATATCTAATTCAACTCTTCAATTTCTGGCCAATAGTTAAACCTGGCGGTGTTGCAAAACTGCTTGTATGTAGGGAATCTAAGAGAAAATGAAAATAATTTCTACTTATTTTATAACTCCCCCAATCAATACTGAACTGACTAAATCTGATGTATCTAATCAAGTTTCCGATGCAAACATACAAGCTCATGTTGTTCTTGAGCCTGAAGTGTCTAATGAACAGACTGCTAATGAAGGATTTGATGCAAACATTTTACATGCTCCTGGTGATGAACATATAGTGTCTAATGAGGGATCTAATGCAAGCATTTTGCAAGCTCATTGAAGGATTTAGTGTCTAATGTAGATCTGCTATGTTGAGAGAGACATAGATTTGCAGGCATTGATGACAAGCAAATTATAGTGCATTTTCATAGCTTGAGGAAACGTCGAGGCCATCTACCAGAAAGTCCCCGTATCATGACAACATAGCATAAATACTTTTCTAATCTGTTGTTTGAAACTATTGGCATACTGGTGCAGGATAGATATATTGATATGCAGTTTGCGCACTGGTTATAGGTGCAATTACACTTCGATATTTTCAGCCAGAGACGAATAATTCAAGCAGGTACAGACCATGTTTGTAATCCTTGTACACCATGTTGCATTTTGTGTTTTTTGGTGCTTGCATCATTCAGTGTTTATAATCTGAACTACTTTGGATCATTAGCTGGTTTTCAAAGTGCATGTAGCTTCACATATCTCAAGTTATGTTGATTCCCGGAGTGCAAGTGCCTACGTATTTTTGAAGTTAAATGTTCGCCCCTGGTAACTTGAATTCGTGGATCCACCACTGCACACAAATCATACACGAATGCCAGTATGAATTATATGAAATGCAGGGACTTATGCTAGCTCGTTGTACAGGCTCACTGCAGCTCTGCTTGCGCTTGGGATGTTCCATGTACAAGTCCATGTTACCACTTGCTTGGATGTGCAGGACTTGTGCTCCTTGCATCCCCCTCTGCATTTTTGACATGGCGAATGGTTGATCAAATAAGAGGAATCGACCTTGATGTTGTACCAGAGGACAGATACTTACAAGGTTATACAGGTGTGCAGGATGTGTACCAGATCCCGTAGCGCCCGCATGCTTCGCTAAAAAATGGATTTGCTTGTTTCAGATGATATCTCCAGAAGAAATAAGAGTTAAAGTCAGAGTTGCATAGGCGTGTAAGCTAAGAGAGCACTGAAAGGATATCCAAACATCGTCGGAATAGTGCACAAGGGAGTGATGTGTGCATACCTAGTTCGGGCCGGCGTTTGGGCATGCTCGCCTAGCTAGAGTGCGGGTCACTTCAGAGCCGTTGAGGGTGATGCACTAGCGTTAGCTGGCCGTGCATGGATGCAGATCTTGAGTGGCAGTGAAGCACTACGATGCGGTGGACGAGACCGTTGGAGAAGCCCCAACGTCCTCGGCGGGCGGAGGTGCGACGATGTGCTCGGTGAAGTAGCCCCGGTGAGCTGGGAGACGGCATCGGTGAAGCGCACCTGATGTGGTGGAACTCGGTGTCTGTGAGGCACGTCGGTTGCATTGGCCGACGTTGTCAGTGGACCACCCGGTGCGGTGGACGAGGGCGTAGATGAGGTAGCTCCGGTGCAGTGGTGAAGCGCGACCATCGTCTTCGTCGTCATCGTCCGGCACAGAGGTGGGGAAAGAGATGAGATGAGGGGCGACTTGAACTTTGCTTGGGTTGGCGGCGAATTAGGGATTTGAGCAATCTGGGCGCGGAAGGGGATGGTGGAGAAGAGAGATTTTGCAGGGCTAGAATTGGGGCCGCCAGATATTTCACTCCGAAACGTGGAAGAGCAAACTTATTTTGTCGTCGTCCTTGTTTTAGGGGGGAGGGAGGGACGAGGGAGGGAGTGGGGGAGGGAGGGACGAGGGAGGGGGTGGGTGGGTGGGTTCTATGCGTCCGTCTGACACACGCAACCACCCCGACAGGACTATGCTTTGGTGCCTTAAGGCACCTTCCTTTGTGTCCATGACATGTGGGCCCAACAGGTGGCTGGCCCACATGTTAGTGACCCAAAGGCAGGTGCCTTTAAGGCACCAAAGCAGCGTCCACCTCGACACGACCCTCGTCTGCCTGGTGCGCCTACATTTGAGAATGCAAATGAATCTTCTTTCATTTGCAAACGAATCTGTATGTATTACCATGCCCGTGTTTTCCTTGCAATAATTAGTCATTTGAAACGAGATACTCCCTCCGTTCACTTTTGTAAGTCATTTCAGACAACTTAAAATGAACTATTTTGCACATTGTCTGAAATGTCTTCAAGGTCTTATAAAAGTGAACAGAGGGAGTACTATAAATTAATTAATGAGGAGTTATTTGAAAAAAAATCAAAACGGTATCCACGCTAACGTTGATTAGAGTGTGTGTCACATAATTAGTTATTTGAATTAGTGTGTGTGTCACGTAGCGATCTCCAATTCTAACGTGGATTTCGCATTTCACTATATCCATGCTACTTTTTTAATACAAATTCATATGTATATGATGAACACCATGGTAGTGAGAAAACTTTTGGATGGATTCAAACATATGACCTACAAAAAAGCACAACAAATTGAGTCAATGTCAACTTTTTGAAACTTAGTATGGCACGAATTCGAAATAATTACTCGTATGCATGGTCCTCAGTTCAAGTCTTACAATATACACCGAATTGAAACATCGATGTTAAGTCTCGT
>NC_041389.1:665341366-665341901 GCF_002162155.2 Triticum dicoccoides | reverse complement strand
TCGGTCAATCTTCCTCTCCTAACCACCTTAGGAAGCAATCAGTTTCCAACACAAGTTCATACTTTCTCTCCATGTTTCGATCTCTAAGTCTCTCAACTACACAACCCCTTTTTCCACTCTGTTACCAAATGTATTTACCTCACACACCCGCCATTGCACCCCATGCTGAGCTCTCACTCTCTCTCTCTCCCTCTCCCTCTCACCCTCTCGCGCTAAATACATGCATTGCCTATCTAACCCCCCCAACCTCTCGTGCGCACGCACACACTTTGTATATCTAGGTCACTCCCTCGAGACTGTCTCACTCTTTCTTCCGCATGGCGGGCCACACTTGCTCAATCTTGCTCTCTTTATCTGAGTCTCGTTTAACCTCGTTTTCTTTCACACACAAATGATATATCTCCCTGTTCGGGCCTCGATCGACACACTCTATACTCTCTCACGCAGATTGTCTATCTAGGTCAGTCCATCCAAGTTGTCGCCACTCTTTCGACCTCATGGCGGGCCATGCTCACTCAATATCTCTCTCTCTCTC
>NC_041389.1:665324474-665340902 GCF_002162155.2 Triticum dicoccoides | reverse complement strand
GTGTATGTCTCGATTGACCTCGCTCTTTCTTGGACAAAAACGATATATCACCATGTTTGAGCCCAATTCGACCTATTCACATTGTATACTCTCTCACGCACATTGTCTATCTAGGTCACTATCTCCAACCCGTCTCACTCGTTCGATCGCACGATGACCTATGTGATCGATTGACCTTGCTTCCTCCCACGCACAAAATATATCTACACGTGTATGACTGGATCATCTCTTAAGCTCTATCTTATAGCCCTCACCCTTGCCAAAAGCTCAATAGGACAATATCTCTCCAGAGCATATATATCTGTTCAATGAATGTCGGACCACACTCACTTTGTCTCTCTATCTGTATGTCTCTCGATTGACCTCGCTTTCTCACACCGTATCTTCCTTGCATTGAAGCTACTACCTCTCCATCCCTTGCAAAGCCAGAGCTATTTACATTGCGAGGGGCACTCCAACCTTGGATTAATTTGTGTAGGCATTTATTCCGGTCGGTTTAGATTATATTTTCATAGCATTCGGCCCACAACTACTCCAAACACCGTTGCAACCCCCGCAACTCCCCTAGTTGATTTCCCTCTGGCTCGGTCATCGCTCTCTCGCACGTCCTTTCTCGCCTTCAATGTCGCACCATGGTATTATTGCAAAAAACTATGTTGTTCTCTTTAATTATTATAAATAAGCTACAAAGCTACACACCGATAGTCCACTTGGAATGGAACAAATTTCGACCCACAAATTAAAGTGCTACAAACTACAAACCGAGGGGCCCACATGTCATGAAACAAATTTGGACCCATATACAAATTACAAAATAAAGGACGAGGATCGAACATGTGACCGGGCCTTCAAGCCGCACGTCAATAGGCAACATACGTAGAACAACAATGTTTGTTGTACCCACCTTTGTTCACATAATGTTTTTATATTACCACAGCCTATTTAATGGATAATGTGTAATATTATTTTTAGTACTATTCGCCTTCACTTACTGGTGGGTTCCATGTGTGCTCTCTCTCTCTCTCCTCCCCTTCTGCATTTAGACGCACGGGCAAACACGAAGAACTCGCGGGTGATGTTGCCGTTGACCATATCTGGACGCGTTCACAAGTCACGGCACCAGTTTCACGTACTAGCAGCACTAGTCAGTGTGTACATGCAATGCACGTTAATTTGGAAGTATATTAAGTGCATGCGGCTTGATGTACGTGCAATGCAGTCTAGGTCATTGGATGACAAGGAATACATGTGGCTTGATGATGTTTTATATTTAATTTGATACGGCTCTAGCAGAACATTCAATCGATCAAACCATAGATTTCGTTCAGTCTAACTCCGACTTTAAATTATACGACGATCGATATAAAATAAACGGAAATGATAAATGTTCGGATTTTAAGCATGGCAATCCGAACGTTTTTCATGGCAAATTTAGATTACGCGGCGGCGGCGGGGGCGTCTTGCCGTGGGAAGTGGTTCCTCTGCCGTGCTCTGTGTGTCGTCGGGCCACTGACCGACAGCGACGGTGGCGTCTTGCGCCATTGTTGGCGTAGTCCTGGACGTTGTCCTAGCTTCAAGGAAGGCCAAAATGTTCTGGACTTAGGAGCGAGTCAACTGGCGGGAGGAGGCGATTGGCGTTGGTGCAAGGAAGCGGCCCACAGCGGCCATCCATGCCGCTGAGGAGGGCACTGGCACCCGCACGGGGACAGGCGCTGTCAACAGCGCGGCAGAGACATTCGTGTGCACGGGCACTGGCACGGGCGCGCACGTCAGTGCACGCGGAGGTGCATGCGCTGGCAGGTGCGCGGGCACCAGCACGGGCATGCGCGTCAGTGCACATGCAGGCGCATGCGTTGGCAGGTGCATGGGCGCGTGAAAGTCGGCGAGGACCTCATGGAACCCCGTGGGATCAATCTCGGCGACAAGGTGCTGCTCCCAGCCCATCAATGCCACGGGGATGGGCGCTGGCGCAGTCGAGGCGACGGGAGCCAGAACGGGAGTGGGGACAGGTGCGGCGTCTTCCCGCAAGGCCAGTTCAAGCTTGTCCCAAAGCGCCTTACGTTCTTGAGACTCCGGCTGGGTGTCTTCCTCAGGAAATTGGAACACTAAGGGCAGACCATCGTGATGCGGCATGGCGTACGTTTAGGTCAGGCTAGTTGGAGGTAGACAATAGGAGAATCGGAGAGGAAGAGAGAAGATTGTAGTGATACCGGGTAGTAAGGGGTTGATTTTAAACTACGGCGCCGGCGACATTAAAAGTGGGAGCAGTTGGGACGAAGGTGGGCGGCGGAGCCTGGTTAAAGGGCTCGTCTCTCAGTGAGCCTGCACAGCGGTCTGCTCGCATGCCTCCCTGTCAGCCGGCGCAGCGGTCTGCTCGCACGCCTCCCTTCGACTCATCACATGATTGCTCGAACGGCACCTGCCGATGAGAAGCGAGGACTCGTGGCGGCACGAAACGCCCACGGTTTCAATAGTGAAAGTGTTCGCCTTAACGTGACAGGTCTTTGTTCCAAAATACGCTGGCTCTTCATTTGTGCAACTTGTCATAAGCATCTTGTCTCAAATTGAAGAAAAAACTTACGAAATAATATTTGTGCCATATCACGTGACCATGCTCAGTTTCAAGAATTCATGCCCACTTTTGGATTTTCTGAAATTTAAGATCCACGATTTGAAACAATGTCATAACCTGCATCATGCAATAAATTTTTCAAGCCATACATCTGTCTTGTTGTATTTCTTAAGAAAGGATTTGGTCAAACATTTTGCTTAGTTAGACTTCAGACAAGTTATATATGCAGAGTAAAAGGATAATCCTTCCGTACCAGTGCATTGCCTGATATATTAACTCAAGTAATAGGCACGAACAAACGGGCTCAATTTTGTGCTCATCCTGTTGTAGTAATAGTAGTACTAGGCAATGCAGTTGACGGGTGACCTTGACGAGTGGCGACCGAGGGAATTGAACCATGCTTGGCATGGTAGGTAACATTGCCTAGTTACTAAAGCATCCCTCTGTTGTTCATCGGTAGTCATTATGGACCGGGGACATGAGGGGAATTTCCTAGGGCTGGAATTCTGGCCGCCAGATATTTCGACTTGAAACGATGAGGCTCGACTGGTTGGGGTTGCCTAATGTGCGTACCACGCACGCCACCGAAGGACACGAGCCCGGTTTTTTTATTTTATTTTTATTTTTTTAGGATCAATAGGAGCCAAGTTCTGGCTGGTACGTCGTTGGGTCCTACCATTCGAGAATACGAAAGGAACCTTTTAAATTGCCGAACGAATCTATGTGTATTACAATACCCGTATTTTCCTTGCAAATACTAATCTTTATGTGGTAATTGATTTATGACGAGTTGTTGAATTAGACTGAGTTTGTGATATAGTGATCTCAACGTGGATTTCACATTTCATGGTATCCCCAGTAAGTTTTCCAATGCAAATTCAAATTTAAAATATGAACAATATGGAGATGAGAAAACTTTGTATGTATCAAGCATATGACCACATACACACACAGAGACACACACGCACGAACAGAACAACAATCCAATAAGTATAGTGCATCTATTTTTCCAAACCATGCATGTATGACACAAATTCAAAAATACTCCTTCTATTCCTAAATATTAGTCTTTTAGAGAGTTCAACAAGTGACTACATACGGAGCAAAATGAGTGAATCTAGACTCTAAAATATGTCTATATACATCCGTATGTGCCAGTCCATTTGAAATCTCTAAAAAAACTAATATTTATAGGAATGAAGGGAGTAAAATGTAAGACATGCATGGTCCTCAGTTCAATATTTAAAATGTACATGAGACTGAAACATGAATATTAAGTCTAGTACTACAGTACATGCAAATGTTGTGTTTAGGCGGAGCTATGATTGTCGGGGGTCAACCCCTTGACCTTAGATAAAATTGTGGAACTTTGTTTAGGGTTGTTTAGATTATATTTGTCCCCACCCTCCCAACCACCGATTGGTTGTGCACCCTCCACCCCTCCTCCCCGGGAGAATATCATGTGCCCCCATACCTTAGATGCTATATGCCGATACGAGTTTCTTGGAGCTTGTAGATCTGAGATATAGGAGCTCACATGATGTGTCTTAATATTTTAACAGGAAACCTTGATTAGTTTGAGAATTGCACACAATTTGTACAAAAACTACTCAGATGCCCTTGGATCCCATATCCAACGACCTCGAAGCTCGTATCACCGTAGCATCTAAGATGAAGGAGGACATCATATTCTCCTGTATGTAAGAATATCATGTGCTACCACACCTTAGATGCTTTGGTGATACAAGCTCTTCGGAGCCATTGGATTTGCGACCCAACACCTCCTCAGTGGTTCGAATGGTTTTTTGCAGAAAAGCCCCAAAAGAGTTCGGTCACTGCTTACAAGCACAAAGACTGCTCAGATGCCATTGGATCTCATATCAAACGACCTCGGAGCTCGTATCACCGTAGCATCCAACCTACGATAGCACCTTATGTTTTCTCGCGCGGGAGTATATGAGGTGCTACCGCACCGTAGATTCTATGGTGATACGAGTTCACTGAGATCTAACGACCCACAGTAGGAGGTTTGAATATTTTTGCAATATACGACTGATAGAGTTTGGGAAATGTGCAAAAAGTACAAGTACAACGCATGTGCCATCTAATCACTGATCAGACGGCCTAGATGCTCATATCACCATAGCAGGTAATTAAGCTACGGGGAGCACCTAATATGAGCAACGGGGAGCCGTTGGATCAAAGATGCAGCGGCACACACGAGGCATGAATGTTTTATTTGCAAAAAACCTTTGGAGAGTTTGGAAATTGCGCATAATTACAAAGACTACTCCCAAGCCATTGGATCTCACTTCCAACGGTGTAAAAACTCGTATCACCATAGTATCTAAGCTGCAGGGTGGATGTGATATTCTATGCCGCTGTCATTTTTGTTCGTAAACTTGCAAAATGCGTGTAACTCGTGCTGTTACTTGTCTAACCGCGCAAAGTGTTTGTTCAAAAAACCATCCTACACTGAAATATCGGAACAACACACGGGGGTCCCACTGTCATTCATCAAATTTGGACCTAAAACTAACAAATCTGAAAGAGGAGATTCGAACTGGCAACCTGGACTACAAAGCGTAAGTCGATAGCCTGAAACAACAACTGTTGTTGGCGTTGTCCCATAACTTGATTTTATACAGTATTATGTTGAGTAGAGTAGAGGGAGTGCTCGTCAACACGTGCATGACCGTTGTCTCACTTACTGGTGGGTCCCAGGTCAGCGATCTCAATCTCTCTTCTCTCCATCGTGTAACCATTGCACGGGCACACACGAAGAGCGGTGCTAGATTGCCGTGGTGTTATTACAACTAAAAAAGCTTGGAAAATAGAAGAATCGCCTAGAACAAGAGACGTTGTGGCTGGTCAAGACGGAGCTAACCACATCTATCCTCCGTGCCACGTTTGCATGAGAAGTTGTGTGGCTAGTGGGGTGTTTTCGATCGACTGGCTGGGTCCTGAGGTCGAACCATAGGTACTAGAGTTACTGCCGATGTCTGATACAGTACTCCCTCCATCTAGGTGAGTAAGTCAGTGTGACAAAGGAGGAGGGGAAAATGAGAGACCGTAATGTTTATTTGCTAATTAATAGCATTGCATGCAATGAACTAACCACTGCATGTCGTGTTTGGTAGTCTGAAATCATTAAAAGCATGCACACCCCTCATCTCTTATTGGTTGATATGTCAAGAAACAAGAAACGAGATAGAAGTTAATGCACCGCGCCTAAGTGTTTTTGGATTATTTGATTTTCGTAAGATGACTTACACACCTAGACAGAGGGATTATATTTTTACACGCACATTTTTCCTCCATGCCGAGATCTGGCACACCCTACCATGCAGTTTCGGGGTCCTCCTGGGTGGTGCATGCTTATATTCTACCTGGCGTGGGACGCCCTACCGCGCGTTTTCTGGGTCCTCCTCGGTCGTAGCGCCGAAGCAAGTAAATGATTCGTCAAATCACAAAAGACCACCTTTCCCGCAAAGTACATCAGTGAAGCATGGTGGCTAGCTAGTTGGGCTAGTTCGACCGATTAGCTAGGTCGCCGCCACATTTGTTTTTTCACCCCTTTTTTATCTACTTGCCGGCAGGTAAATTTAAATATCCACCACGGTGTTGCTCTGGTATTTGGGTGCGGAAGGATTTTTAATTTTTGACTAACGGGAGCAGGCGCGGCAGGATTTTTAAATTTTTGAGAGACGGGAGCAGGCGCAGCAGCAATTAGTCACGATGACTCCGCCTGTAAAATCTACTGCTCCCTGATGTGAGAAGTCCTCGACTGGTGTTTTACCGTGGTGAAAACCAAAAGATTCCCCGCTCCTCGGCTGGCTCCTTCTGCCTTCCCGTAGATTGCATTACCTTTCATCCGTTTCGCCCCCTTTGCTTCTTCTCCCCATTGCTTCTACCTGGTGCCATGGCAGCGCAGCAGATCACGGAGTCCGAGGTGAGGCGCCTCACACAAGAGCTCCATGCCAAGGATGCGGAGCTCAGGGCCAAGGACCTGGAGCTCCGTGAGCTCAAGGAGGAGAGGAGTGCCATTCTCCTCCGTTATGTGCGGGAGTTCACGAAGCTTCAAAAGCGGCAGGTATCCACCACAAATATGCTTGAGGCGTTAGCGGCATTGCTGCAGAAAGCGGGTGATACGATAGGCCGTCAGGGGAGCCAGCTGGAGCGCGAGCGGGCCGATCGTGACGAGGTCCAGGATTTCCTCAGCCACTTGGTGAACCAAGTTGCCAAGCACGTGTTGCGGCTGCGCGATGCCTACCATCGTGCTAGCACGACGATGCCAGCCATCGGGCTAAACCCGTTCGACCACCCGGTCGACTTCAATGAGCTGCGGCTTCCTGACCTGGTCTCCTTCTTCACCTATATCTCTGAGGAGCTGAGCCGTCTCCGCATGATGGTGGGGGCTGAGCTAGACAAGGAGGGGTTGCGGGCTGCCGTCGTCGTTGTCGGGCGAATCCTTTCAGGGCTCCGTCACCGGAATCCATTCGTGCCATTGGATGCCGTCTTTGACGAGCTGGCTCCCGTCGACCGACAGCGGGCTCTGCGGGCGGTTGCACCCTACATCACCAACTTCGTGCGCCTCGAGAAGCAGAGGGACTTCGGTGGTGTTTAGGCGCCCTCTGCATGGGCATGTCCATGTCTCGGCGCAACATGACCGTTGGATCAAACTCAGACGATGCAGATCAGTCACTGTAGCACAAGGTGTGTGGGTGTGTTTGGTTGCATTCTCATCTCAATATAGCTGTTTTCTCTTCGTGTATTTTTGTTAACCTACTAGTGTGGACTCATGCACCCTTCATGTACTCTGCCAAACACCCAAAAGTGGGTCGAGAAGGGAACTTTTGCTCCCATCCCATGCACCCTTCATACACCCTGTCTAACACTATTCGTGCTTCATATGGTTCATGTTTCGTGGAGTAATGTAGCACCGTACTCTCCTTGCGCTATAGACCTACTTCTGTTAACATTGATCTCACTGTTCATTCTCGACCGGACAGTCGAAAAAGCGGTACTATGTTACATATAGGGGTAGTTGACATGCGCACAACATCATTTGTTGTCGTCATATCTTACTACATTAGCAACAAGATTGTCTAGTACTAATGTACTAGTATGAACCACTGCACATGCCTAGTAGTAGGAGCCCTATGTATGTTCAAGTGGCTACCGTGTTTCGCACTCCTCCATCGTAAGAGTGGAAACGCTTGTTGTAATCATTTTTTTTCTTCAGAAAAACAGTGGACACGCTCTACCGTGCGGATCCTCCTCCGGCCATGCACTAAATTACTCACTTTCACCGACGTGTGGGATGGCCAGCACCTGGGTCCACCAGCCATGCACTAAATTACTTCGTAGTAGAGTGACGGTAGACTACCCCGATTGAAGCGCCGCAGTAATGCCCAATGAGCCGTCAAATCACAAAACCCCCTCCTTTCTAGCAGTAAGTTGGACGGACGAAGCAACCATCATTTCACTCTTGTCTCTCAGCTTCCTCCCTTGAAGAAAACCCCCACTCGCTTCGCTTCTCCCTCATCTCGTTCCTCCTTCCACTCTTCTCTCTTAGCTTCCTCTCTTGGATGGACGCCGGAGCACTGGCCGACGTGATGTATATGGCTCTGGCCAAAACCGTCGAGGCTCATGGTACGAAGAAGCGCAAGCACCCCGCCAAGACTACCGCAGACAAGCTCAAAGCCATCGCCCTATCCAAGCCCCCATCTCCAGGATCCCTCATTAATCAAGTCCCGGTAATGTCTCTTGTTGACGATCTTTTTCTCGATCTTGATCGTGTTTTTTCATCTAACAGGCAGTACTAGTACTGGTAGTAGAACTTTCTAGGTGATCTTGCATGTGATTTTAGTGTGCCAAATGACAATTCTAAATTCCTCTTTTGACCAAAACATGCGAGAGGTTGACACTGATTTCTTATAGATTACTTTCAACTACTCCCTCTGTCCCAAATTTCTTGCCTTAGATTTTTCTAGATACGGATGTATCTAATACTAAAATGTGACTTGATACATCCGTATCTAGACAAATCTAAGACAAGAATTTTGGGGTGGAGGGAGTACTTTATGAACATCAATGCTACCTTTGAAGAGGGTATATTTGCCTCAGTAACTTGTGTTATGGATATTGCAAGTAATCCCTCTGCTCTCATGCCTTTGAAGACATGTTCTAGTGTCTTTGTTCACTCATTTCTGTGCATATATGTAGTCATATATGGAGTATAATATCGAAAATCATCTTATATTTCTGAACGGAGGTAGTAATAAAATATGGTTTCTGTTTGAATTAGAACCAGGTCCGCGGTGGAGATGAAGTTCTCAAAGTCATGCCGTGTGAACTGGGAGACCTGGGGATGAGTTCTACTGCTAAACTATCCAGCTGTTGTGTCCTTGTCGCCACGTGTCCTGAACTAGTGTTTTCCTGTAGCATTGTTGTCAGGCATGTTCTCGAGGCTGTACTTGACCACAACAATTTCCTGGCTGTGCCTTCGATTACAAAGGGTGTGGTTCCTGTAAAGCTTCCCAACAAATCTGATGTGGCATGTCTTCATCATCATGTTTATGAGTGGAAAGACCACTCTGTTAGGTTCTCCAAGGTTGACAAGATGGTGATGGTGCATGTAGACATCTCTCATGAAGTCCATGGCCTAATCAGTTATGCGGGGTTCATCCCATAGGTCGGTGGCAAGAAATAGTCTGCAGAGTTTAATTAGTGCAACTTTGCTTGTCTGTAGTAAGTACTATTGTTCGGTACTTGATTTGTGTTTGTGAACCCTGTATTGTTTATTAGTACTGTCGCTTTTGGTGTGTGGTCAGTCCTGAGAATGGTCTATGTTATTGTATGTCCACTCAATTCAGTCTGTATATTTTGAAGTATCCAGATCATCTTTTTGTGAGGACGGTTTATCAATTATGGTTACACTCCAATATTTGTATGCATTGCAGGGTTTATCGCACCCACCAGGATTTCCAGTCCCATGGATGTTTGGTCCATATGATTTGTCACGACCTTTGGACTGTCCTGCTTGTGGGAGTAGGAGGGGCCCCTGCATGCCACCCATAGTTGGATGATCAATCTTCTGTTTAGTACTTCAACATAGTGATTTCCTGGTAAGGATTCACTCGTATCACATCAAGTAAATCTTATTGATTTACTATCTAAATCTTATTGATTTAATGTCATGTTTTCTTTCTTTTCCTGCAATTTTATGATGCAGGGATTGCCATGTGACATTCATCACAGAATAAACCATTTGGTTTGCTCTACGATGGCTATTTTTGCAGGTTTGACTTCTTATGTCGTGTCAGTAACGAAGGCACTGTCCATCACTTATATTACTGGAAAAAGTTGGATCAGTCTGTTGTGTGAGTACAAGCTGAATCCCTATGATGAACTGCAGTTTGGTTTAACAAAAACGCCACAATTAGTCCTTCTCGCGTTTAGAAGAAATGGAGAAAAAAATGGATCACGGTCACGGATCCTAGTCAAGTTAGAAAGCTGATCATAGCAGGCCAGACACGATCGCCGCTATCTCGCACATCGGTACCACCTTCAGTAACGGATCGAGCACCGGCAGTTGCTCTAGCACTGACAGCGGCAGAAGCTCAGTCTGATCTAGTTGAGGATTGGGCAACGACCGCGTCAGTGGATCAGTCTGATCTACCGGAGGATCGGGCATCGGCACCGGCACCTGCTCCGACACCGACACCAGCTCTACAAGGAGCACCATCTCCGGCAGCAGCGGCGGCATCAGCACCTGCACCAACACATGCACTTGCATCTGCTCCGGCCCGTGCAGTTGCACCGGCAACAGACTGGGCTGCAGTTCGCACTTCATATACCAAAGTCCTTACAAAAACCGACATGTCCACCTTCTTGGTAAGCATTGGCCGCCCAAGTGCTTCGTTCTTTTTTCTTTTCATGTTGTTTAACATGATTCACTTTGTTGATCTAACTGTTTGGGTATGTCTTCTTGTTTGCAAACAGAGAATTCCTAGAGCAACGAGGGAGTCGTTCAACAATTCGGGCGACCGCGGCCAAGTTTCTCTTACCATGCGCAGCCTTGGTGTGAATGAACCTGCTCAATATACCGTATGTACAAACGATGGTCGCATGATGATTGATGCTAAAGGATGGTCAAGGTTCAAATCTAAATCATATCTTGCGGTAGGGGATGATGTTAAAATCGAACTTTCTCGGCAAGGAGAGCTGGTCCAAATCAACTTTGAAATTCTTCAGTAGCAGCACGCAACTGCCGAACTGATTTATCCTCCGAGAGATTTTGATGTAATAATCTAGCATGGTGAAACAAGTGTCATGTGTGCATAAGTAGTACCACAGTATTATTTATCACATGGTATATCGTTGATAGAATTGCAACTCTGATCGCTGGTTAGGAACTGTCGTTCGATTTCATTCCAACAGCTGTCGTGCGTTATTCAATTTTGTGTATTCGCCTTGCGACATCATCTAAAACTAGTGGCGTACCGATCGCTTGCAATATGAAAAGCGCTGAGGTAGAACACATGGCCCCCCAAACATGCAGGGTAGGCCTGTGGCCCAAAGTCCAGAACCGTGAGCCTATCTGAGTATTATATTCTCAGCTGAACCCCCATAGAAAAAGCTGAACTCCCATAATGCTCGTGCGTTGCACGTAACATCAAGATGCATTTGTATGAGTATTTTATCTTGTGAGAGAAAAGGATGAACGAGGGAAGGCCTTATTTGCAAATGTGGAGAGGTGTGTGGGTACCTTTTTGCAAAATTGCCATAGTATACTTCCTATCCGTCAGATATAAATCGGACGGCCTATATTGCAGGATGGCAGGCACACCATCATCACCAGCTCGTCTATACTGTGTTAAAAACAACTTTGTTTTTTTATAATTACTAGCAAGATGCCCATGCGTTGCACGGAACATCAAGATGCATTTGTATGAGTAGTTTATCTTGTGGGAGAAAAGGATGAACGAGGTAAGGCCTTATTTGCAAATGTTGAGTGGCTGTGGGTATCTTTTTGCGAAATTTCCATTTTTCCTTCCTATCCGTCAGATATAAATCGGACGGCTTATATTGCAGGATGGCAAGCACACCATCATCACCAACTCTGTTTTTTATAAGAGTAGAGATATATGTTATATATATATATTCCCCTTAATTTTTCTTATGTATAAAGTTGTGATATAAAACATTTGTATATTTCTTTACAGAGGGAGTATCTCTCTGTTAAAAATATATATTTATGTGTAACTAGTTACTCCTGTCTTTCTACTTCCTTTCGCTGATATGTGGGGCAACTGGCAACGGGGTCCATGTGCCATATACACAAATTAGAGTGCACAACTGAACGGTAGACACACCCCAGTCGTAGCGCCGCAGTAATGCCAAATGAGCCGTCAAATCACAACCCCCCCCCACCTTCCGGCTTTAGTAGTAAGCTAGACGGATGAAGTGGCAATATTTCACTGGGCCTGAATCCCCTTCTCCCTCGTCTGCTTGTTCAGAGAAAACCCCCTCTCGGTGATTGCATAGGGTTTTCTCATGGAGAACCAGGTACGAATTCTTCATCCATCCCCGATAAATCCAAGTCCCTTGGTCGAAGGTAATCCTAGGATGGCAGCCACCGCCGTTGATGCATTTTTCTTCCTACTGAATCTAGTGTGTTTCATTTGTAGTGCCCAAAGTGCGAGGACCCTACAGGTTTCTGCGCCCTCGGCGAGACGCCACACTTGTTCCTTCTCATCCTAACACAGCATTTTGAAACGCGCACAGTATGTTCCTAGAATCCTCTTTTCTATCCGGGAGGGTGGGGTTTTTTTAACATGCTGTGTTCTCATATTATTTTTCCTGCAGTGTATTATTTGCTCTGCCAGAACACATGTACTCAAGATGCTCGGCCTTGCCATAACTGAATACACTAGTTTAATGGTCACAGTGAAGACAAGCCATGGATATAAGTTCCGAGTTGGGTTCATGAACCAAGAAGATCGCTGCTTTTTTCATGGCCGAACTTGGATAAACTTTTGCAAGTGTTACGGACTGAAAGTTGGCGCACGAATGTTGATGGAAATAGCAGAATCTGGTCTCATCTTCACTGCGATCTTCCACCCCGACGTCGTTCCAATTGTTCATCCATGTTAGTTTTGTATCTGGTTCTTGCTTGTTGCCTCGATTACTTCTTAATCCACCTATTCTGTCTAACTAATCACAATTTAGCTTTAGAAGTAGCAACGAATCTCTCACGAAGATGCTACTTCTAACTAATATTTTCTTATAATTGGTGGCATGTGTAGGTTTTTTCAGAGTTAAGCAGTCTGCTCGTTTGTTACTCTGTAATAACTTGGGTGTTACTGATGGCACTGAAGTTGACTGGATCGACATCCACAAGTTCCTACACTTTATTGATCATCTTGAGGTCCTTGTGGGGCGTTTCAATGGTGGAAGGCCACGTGGGATATGTGTGCCACTGCTGCACTCGTTGAACAGGTCCAACTATGTCGAGAAAATTATGGTACGAGCTGTTTTCTGTTATATATGTTGTTCATAAACTATTGCTTATACACAGTTTTACAGCTGTGATCTTCTTGAAACAAGAACTGCCCAGTTCTATTGTTCCAATACATATGACTGACCATGGTCGGGTCAGACTTGCGCTTGGTCACAACATGATGTTTATGTCGACCTACTCAATTCCCCTTGGAGGTGAAAAGATACTTATTCATGGGTGGTCTCAAATAATGAAGGCCCGTCCATCTTGGAGAATAGGACAAAAGATTATGTGCATGCTTTTCCATGGCTCTAAAGTGAATATCCTGTTTATTGTCCACATTGCGAGATGAAGCCGCTTTCAGAAGGTTGTGGACGCGCGGGGTGGCGGTACTGGGGCTTGGCGGCCTCACACTTGGTTAACTGTAGGCAAAGTAGCACTGTTCGAGGCATGCTTTGTACGGTTGAACATGTATAAGTACTCATACTGCTTTCAGCTTTGGTTGTTAAGTGCCCCTGCTGGTTTCAGTTTAGGTTGTTAAGTACTCCTGCTGCTTTTACAGTCTGTCATGTTTCTTCAGTCTTGTCTTCCTCCAGCCGCCAAAACTAAACCAGCGGCGGCGGGGCCGCCTGCTTCCACCTCCCACGGCTGGCTTTGCCTCAGCGCACGCGTCGCCGCCCCACCGTCTCCTAAATCATTAACGCCGACGTCCTCCACGCGGTATGGTGCGCTCGCTGCGGCGCCGCCCTCTCGCGTTGTCCACATGGTCAACAAACAACAGGAATCGGCAGAAGTACATGGATAGGATGATAGTAGGGGCCCACCACGTCAGCGTATGGAAAAATAAAATGCTTCCTCCTAGTCTTTTCCTGACATCTGGGACCCACGACATTGTGAGCGTATATAGTCAATAGACAAGAGAACAGCACAAGATCGGCTGACACCTGAGACGTAGCTCCTCGAGCAGTATTTTTTTATTATTGTTGAGACGGAGCAGGGTTTGAACTGGGTTGTGGCCCGTCTAGCCCAGGCTTATTTTTATGTTCACCATGTGACCAGCCCAGCTATTTTTTCTTTGTAAAAATGAGCCCAGTTTATTTTTTCTGAAGAATACCCATTCCAGGCCTACTTATTTTTCTCCGCCCTGATGGGCTGCAACTCTTTCAAGACGCCTGCAAATCTTGAAAGTAATATGAAATGGGTTGTAAATATAAAAACAGATGACAAATTGGCAATTACCTTATAATTTTTTTCACATTTTTAGATTCCTATTTCACTGGGCATTAACCTAATTTAAATATATCTTCAAAGTACTTTAAATCTGGCTCGACATTTTTAAAAATAGTTTGGAACCCACAGAAATATGTGAAATTGGCCCTGGCCAACCAAAAAAATGACTGCAATAAATTGCATAAGAAGTTGCCATGAGCTATATATAAATTATTAAAAAAAACAAGGAGTGGTCTGACTTGTGGGCCTGTTTAGTTGATGCATATGCAAGATTTTTTTAGTTATTATGTACGTCCACAAACGATTCTAGCATACGTAACCGTTGGATGTCAATCCAACGGCCGTCGTGTTTCTTCAATCTCTGATCTTCTTGCTCCAGCTGCCAAAGCAGCGCCAGCGGGACCGCCTGCTCCCGCCTCCCGTGGCCGGCTGTGCTGCCGCGCAGGCCTCAGCGCCCCCAACTACTCCCACCGCTGGCCAGGGCATCCCTCTACTTACCCATACCCCCTGTTATTCTGCGGCGACGGCAGCCTCACACCGCGGCCAAACTGGTGAACCCTCGTACTCCTCTTCGCGCGGGCTTCCAGTGCCGCGTCTTCCCCGGCTCCGCGTTGTCCCCTTACTAGGCCTCGCCGTCGTCCACCGCCCTGGTGCTCTCGGCGCGGCGTGGTCAACGTGGTCAAGGAACGACTTCCATCGGACATGGACTGTACGTGGAGAGGCTGACAGCTGGGTCCACGGTCGCAGCAAGGAAGTGCCTCCTTATTACGCGGAAAATAATGATACCTACACCTGACAACAGGGACCCACCGGACGGGCCACCGTATTTCGTGAAAAAAACGTGTCCCCCCTGACTGCTGGGACCCACCAGCTACATCTTCGCACGCAAGGAAGTGCGTCCGGGCAAAAAAAAATGATTCGCCCCCCTGACTGCTGGAACCCACCAGCTACATCTTCGCACGCAAGGAAGTGCATCAAAAAACGATTTGCCCCCCTGACTGGTGGGACCCACCAGCTACATCTTCGCACGCAAGGAAGTGCCTGACAGTAGGGACCCACCTGGTCGAAGCGTACGTAGCATTGTCATTCTGGTCGCGAATGTGTACGTACATACTGGTGGATGTAGAGGCGCGCACGTGTCGTAGTAGAGGCGCGCACGTGTCGTAGTAGAGGCGCGCACGTAGCATGTACACGTACGTATAGCGGCCAGGGTGAAAGAAAGAAAATACGGCCACGTATGTGTACATACGGACGGGGTCTTGAACGCCTACTCGTGCATATATACGTACGGCCAGGGCTCGTGTACATTGGCTGGGTCGGAACGGAGAAACAGCGTTGTCGTCGTGTTCATGGGGAGCCAACCGGCTGGGTCGGAACGGAATGCATCGTCGTGTTCATCGGGAGGTCTTAGACGGAACAGGCGATGGAAACGAGGCCTGGCGTACCGCAGAACGGAGGAAACAGCCTTGTGTTCGCCTGGCCACATTTGAAACGGGATCCTATTCATCGGGAGGGGTCTGGCGTACCGCAAAACGGAGGAAACGAACCTCCTACGGTCGAAACGGGGGTCCTGTTGATCGGGAGGGGTGTGGCGTACCGCAAAATGGACAAAACGGACCTCCTACAGTCAAAACAGGTGTCTTGTTGATCGGGAGGGGTGTGGCGTACCGCAAAATGGATGAAACAGACTTGTGTTGGAGCGCTATGGTCGAAGCGGGGGTCCTGTTCATCGGGAGGGGTGTGGCGTACCGCAAAACGGGACTCCACGGGATACTATTCATGTCCACTGTCTACCTCCTCCAGCCTCCACGGGCTACTATTCATCCATCGTCGACCTCCTCCAGCCTCCACCTGCGACTGTTCATCCATGGGCTCCTGTTCATCCAGCCTCCACCACGCGCTACTCCACCGGCTACTGTTCAACCACCCCTCTCCACGGGCTCCTGTTCAACCACCCCTCCACGGGCTACTGTTCATCCACCCCTCAATCGTCTACTGTTCATCTAGCCCTCCACGGGGTCGTCCTATTCATCCAGCCCTCCACGGGGTCATGTTCATCCAGCCCCAACCGGCTCGATCGATCGGGGTCCTGTTCATCCAGAGGCAATCCCAGGGTCCT
>NC_041389.1:665307877-665324306 GCF_002162155.2 Triticum dicoccoides | reverse complement strand
CGCCCCCGCAACGCTCACTGTTCATCCAGAGAGGCAGCATAGATCGGCTTCAGTTAGAAGCAGTAGCGAAGGAATCACTCGATCGGGTTCAGTTAACAGCCATTGATCGATCGCTCGGGTTCAGTAACGCGTAGCCTGCAGTGCAATCGCTCGGGTTTAGTTAGAGCCCAACGCTTCGCTCGGGTTCAGTTAGAGCCAATGCCTCACACACACACGCGTACATGTACGAGAGAAACGCGCATCGCTCGGCCCCCGACCACCCACCATAACCGGGAACTCCCCGAAATTTTCCTCGCCCTCGCTTCTACCATGGTTTTCCGTCATGGACGGCCCCAAGAATGTCATGCAGCTGCGTCTCCGGCCCGCCCAGGATGAAAAGCCCATTTTCTATCATGATTTTTTGTCACAGAAGTAGGAGCCCACCGCATCTATGATGATACCGAGTTTTGTCACAATTATCGTCATAGAAGTGTCATATGTATGACAGGAAAAAAATTCGTTCGGCCCAAAATGTCACGGATGTGTCTTTTTTTTTGTAGTGTCACCAGCTGTAAAATTTGAGCCATTGTCAATGATGATGCTATGGGGGACACCGTAACGGTGCACAACCCCTGATATGAACTCTATCACTGGTCCGGATTCGACCGTTTTAACTGGTTTGGCTTCTATCCATTTGGTGAACTTGTCTACCATGACCAATAAGTATTTTTTTCTTGTGGCTTCCCCCTTTAAGAGGTCCGACCATATCAAGCCCCCAGACCGCGAAGGTCCAAGTTATGGGGATTGTTTGGAGAGTGGTAGGGGGCATATGGCTCTGATTGGCGAAAAGTTGGCAACCGACGCAATGTTGGACAAGGTCCTATGCATCTGCCCGGGCTG
Organism: Triticum dicoccoides; assembly: GCF_002162155.2. Lineage (NCBI taxonomy): Eukaryota > Viridiplantae > Streptophyta > Magnoliopsida > Poales > Poaceae > Triticum > Triticum dicoccoides. Next base: position 665,323,427 of record NC_041389.1, on the reverse strand, counting down.
TTGGCCAGTAAAAACATGTATGGAAGGCCTTGCTTACAAGTGCCCGAGCTGCGGCGTGGTGCCCGCCGAGTCCGGCATGGATTTCGGCCAAGAGCTGCCGACCTTCCTCTTCGGAGATGCATCTTGGGAGCACTCCGGTGGCGCTTTTCTTATAAAGCTCTCCCTCATGGACTTTGTGGGCCTTAGAACGACGCACAATACAGCGTGCCTCATTTTGGTCCTCAGGGATCTCTTGCCTATTTAGGTAGGCTAAGAAGGGCTCGGTCCACGGGGCAATGACAACCATGATTTCGTGGGCCGAAGGTGTTATTTCGGTGGCAGAGCCTCCGATTACGTCATATGGTTCGGAATCTGGGGTATATTCGGATCCGAACTGGTATTGCCGGTCTCCCCTTCCCATAGCACGAAGGGCTTGAACAGCCTTACCAAGAAGCCATTGGGTGGGACGGGGCGTGTTTAGCGCCGATGCGGGTGAGAATATCTGCCGCTTGATTGTTTTCTCGGACCACATGGAGGAATTCGAGCCCCTCGAACCGAGCTGACATTTTAAGGACGGCATTATGGTAGGCCGCCATTTTCGGATCCTTGGCATCAAAGTCTCCATTTATCTATGATATTGCGAGGTTCGAGTCCCCGCGCACTTCTAGGCATTGGATGCCCATGGAGACTGCCATCTGAAGACCATGCAACAGAGCCTCGTATTCGGCTGCATTGTTGGAGTCTGTGTATAGTATTTGGAGTACGTATTGGACCATGTCTCCGGTGGGAGATGTCAGGACAACACCCGCTCCCAATCCAGCCAACATCTTAGAGACGTCGAAGTGCATGATCCAATTGGAGTATGCACCGTACTCTTTAGGGAGTTCGGCTTCTGTCCATTCGGTGACAAAATCAGCTAGTACTTGCGACTTAATGGCTCGTTGTGGTTTGTATGTGATGTCGAATGGAAGGAGCTCGATAGCCCATTTGGCAATCCGGCCCGTGGCATCACGGTTATTTATTATATCATTGAGTGGTAGTTCTGAGGCCACCGTGATTGAGCACTCTTGAAAGTAGTGTCGTAGTTTCCGGGATGCCATGAAGACCGTGTATGCTATCTTTTGATAATGTGGGTATCGAGATTTGCATGGAGTGAGGACTGTGGATATGTAGTATACCAGCTTTTGAAGCGGGAACTTGTGTCCGTCCGTTTCTCGTTCGACGACGAGCACTGCGCTTACAACCTGGTGTGTTGCAGCTATATATAATAGCATGGGTTTGCCTGTATTTCGCGCGGTCAGGATTGGATTTTTGGCCAAAAGGGCCTTTATTTCTTCCAGTCCGGCCGTGGCCGCATCCGTACACTCGAAGTGTTCGGTGCGTCAAAGAAGGCAATACAACGGTAGTGCATTTTCTCCTAAGCGGGAGATAAAGCGGCTTAAGGCAGCCACACATCCCGTTAGTTTCTGGATCTGCTTGAGGTTTGTTGGGATAGCCAACTGTGACAGATCTCGGATTTTTGCCGGATTGGCTTCAATTCCTCTATTGGAAATGATGAAGCCGAGCAATTTCCCAGAGGGTACTCCGAAGTCACACTTCTCCGGGTTGAGCTTGATGTCGTATGTTCGGAGATTATCGAACGTAAGCCTCAAGTCGTCTATTAAGGTTCCGACGTGTCTTGTTTTGATGACCACGTCGTCTACGTAGGCCTCTACTGTCTTGCCGATCTGCTTCTCCAGGCATGTCTGGATCATGCGCTGTTATGTTGCGTCAGAGTTATTGAGCCCAAAAGGCATGGTATTGAAACAGAAGGGGTCGTATGGTGTTATGAATGCCGTTGCGGCTTGGTCGGACTCCACCATCTTAATTTGATGGTATCCGGAGTACGCGTTGAGGAAACACAATGAGTCGTGTCCTGCGGTAGCATCGATGATTTGATCAATGCGGGGGAGGGGGAAGGGATCCTTGGGGCAAGCCTTATTGAGGTCCTTGAAATCGACACATAGGCGCCACGATTTGTCCTTCTTTGGTACCATCATTAGGTTTGCTAGCCAATCCGGATGTTTTATATCTCTGATGAATCCGGCCTGGAGTAACTTGGCTAGCTCTTCTCACATGGCTTGTCTCTTAGGTTCTGAAAAGCGCTGAAGAGTCTGCTTGACCGGCTTGTATCCGTTCAGTATATTTAGGCTGTGTTCGGCCAGCCTGCATGGGATGCCCGGCATGTCTGAAGCATGCCAGGCGAAGATATCCCAGTTCTCACGCAGGAACTCTCGCAGTGCGGCATCTATTGTGGGGTTCAGCTGCGTCCCGATGGAAGCTATCTTTGTGGGGTCCGTTGGGTGGACCTGGAATTTGACTATCTCGTCTGCTAGTTTGAAAGAGGTGGACTTGGGTCGCTTGTCGAGTATCACGTCGTCTCTTTCCACTGTGGCGCGAAGCGTGGTTAGTTCTTTGGCTGCGAGGGCTTCGGATAATGGATCCAGGGCTAGCGCGGCGGTTTTATTTTCGGTGCAGAGTGCGACTTCCGGATCACTAGCTAGAGTGATGATTCCATTGGGCCCTGGCATTTTGAGCTTCATGTACCCGTAATGGGGTATATCTTGGAAACTCGCGAATGCATCCCGCCCTAGAAGGGCGTGGTATCCGCTGCTAAACCGGGCCACTTGGAATGTGATTTCTTTGGACCTGTAATTCTCTGGCATGCCAAATACCACATCTAGTGTGATTTTTCCTGCACATCGTGCCTCCCGACTGGGGATGATTCCCCTGAAGGTCGTGCTGCTCCGCTCAATGTGGCTCTTATCTATTTCCATCTTGTTGAGGGTCTCCTCGTAGATGAGGTTTAATCCGCTCCCGCCGTCCATGAGCACTTTAGTAAGACGGAAGCCATCCACAATTGGACTAAGGACCAAAGCGGCTGGTGCCCGAACTGTTCGGAATTGCGGTTCGCCACTGGCATTGAAAATTATAGCCATGTCGTTCCATGGATTCATTGTTGCAACGTGGCAGACTTCGGCGAGGCTATGGAGTGCTCGCTTACGCCTATTATTTGAGGCGAAAGTCTCGAAGACTGTCAGTACTGTATTGTTATATTCAGTGGGATGTTGCTCTATGATAAGGTTGATGAGGAGATCCTCGCCGCTCTTCGCTACCTGCGTAGTATCCAGCATGCCTTAAGGCTATGTGTTGGTATGGTATCCGGTGTGCTGTGAATTTTGCATGGCCCATTGAGCCATTCCTCCAATACGGTTCCGCGCCCTGCCCCGGGCCTTGGCTTTTTGGTGATTGAGTCGGGTAACTTGCGCGAGGTTACCCTTTTAGTTCGGATGAAGGGTTTAGTGAGGGCCGGAGGATCCCAGAATTTTGTTTGGGTTTTCCAGGCGCTTTCCATTGCACAGTACTTCTGTACTATGGCCGCCAAGTCAGCAAAGCATACTATGTCGCGGCGACTTATGGCGTTGAGGATTCCCTTGTCCGTGCAATTTTTGCAAAAGAATGAGATTGCGTCTTCCTCACGACAGTCCTTAACCTTGTTTATTACAAGGAGGAATCTGGCCCAGAAGTGATGTACTATCTCTTGGGGCTCTCGTATGATGTGCGAAAGATTGCTTGAATCTTGGTGGGTGGGTAGATTTAAGTCTGAACCCTGACCCGATCTGAGTCCCAGGGGCAGAGAAGCTTCCGAGCTTGGCAGCTCAGGCTCCGGGATGTTGCCCAATTTTTCTGGCCCGCCGCCTGATTCTATGTTCGGGGTTTGGGTCATGTCCTCCCGCGAACGGGTATCCGGCTCGAAGAGCTTGAAAATCTGGACATAGTTCGTCCTCAAAATAGAGGGAGAATCAGTGCGTTGCTCTTCCACTACCGCTATCTCATGGGTGACCGGCGGAGAGTTAATCTCCCTTTGGTCGGGTTTAGGCCCAATCCGATCATAGTCCGTAGCGACACCCAGAGCGGCGATGCGATCCAGGAGCTCATTCATTGAAGAGAGCTCCATCGGATCCATCTATTCGGCAAGTTCCGAGTTGATGTGGAGGCTATTTTCGATGACCTGAGAAGTAATTGTCGGCACGACAGCCGATCGGGCGGTCATGACGAAGCCGCCTAGTCGGAGAGTTTGGCCTAAAGCCAGGGCTCCTCTAGAGATGATGTTGTCCTTGACAATGAGGGGGGCCATCAAACCTTACCGCGACGACACACTGGAACTCTGAATGAAAGCACCAATGTCGGTGTCAAAACAGGCGGATCTCAGGTAGGGGGTCCCGAACTGTGCGTCTAAGGCTAATGGTAACAGGAGGTTGGGGACACGATGTTTACCCAGGTTCGGGCCCTCTCGATGGAGGTAATACCCTACTTCTTGCTTGATCGATCTTGATGATATGAGTATTACAAGAGTTGATCTACCACGAGATCGTAGAGGCTAAACCCTAGAAGCTAGCCTATGATTACGATTGTTGTTGTCCTACGCACTAAACCCTCTGGTTCATATAGACACCGGAGGGGGCTAAGGTTACACAGAGTCAATTACAGAGGAGGAGATCTACATATCCGAATCGCCAAGCTTGCCTTCCATGCAAAGGAGAGTCCCATCCGGACACGGGATGAAGTCTTCAATCTTATATCTTCATAGTCCAACAGTCCGACCAAAGGATATAGTCCGGCTGTCCGGATACCCCCTAATCCAGGACTCCCTCAGAGGGCACAACGGGTTGCGGGAGAGTGGACCGCTGAATATAGATGGGGGAAGGTGATGGAGATGTTGGTGAAGATGATGGAGGTGTTGGTGTAGATCGCAGTGACGATGATGGCCCCGGTGGCACTCCGGCGCCACCGGAAGCGAGGGGGAGAGAGCCCCCCTCCTTATTCTTCTTCCTTGACCTTCTCCCTAGGTGGGAGAAGGGTTTCCCCTCTACTCCATGGTCTCCATGGCGTGGGAGGGGCGAGAGCCCCTCCGAGATTGGATCTGTCTCTCTGTCTCTCTCTGTTTTTGTGTTCCTGATACTGCCCTTTCATTGTTTATTATATTCCCGGAGATCCATAACTTTGATTAGATTGAAACCTTCAACACAATTTGTTTCCAGATATTAGCTTTCTTGCGGCAAGAGAAGAGCAGCAACCGCCTTAAGGGGTGTCCGCGAGGGTCAGGGGCGCGCCCCCTGCCTCGTGGGCGCCTCGAGCATCGTCTCGCATTGATTCTTCTTCCCAAAAATCATAAATATTCCAAAAATGTTCTCCATCCGCTTTTATTCCGTTTGGACTCCGTTTGATATGGGTTTTCTGTGAAACATAAAACATACAACAGACAGGAACTGGCACTGGGCACTGGATCAATATGTTAGTCCCAAAATAGTATAAAAAGTTGCAAAATTATATGAAAGTTGTAGAATATTGGCATGGAACAATCAAAAATTATAGATACGACGGAGACGTATCAGCATCCCCAAGCTTAATTCCTGCTCGTCCTCGAGTAGGTAAATGATAACAAAAGATAATTTTTGATGTGGAATGCTACCTAGCATAATGTTTATCATGTAACCTAATTATGGCATGAATATTAAGACACGAGTGATTCAAGGCAATAGTCTATCATTTGACATAAAAACAATAATACTTTGGGCATCCCAATCAATCAATCATGTCTTTCAAAATATCAATGCTAAAGAACGCTATCCCTACAAAATCATATAGTCTTGGATGCTCCCTTTTCTTAACACAAGGTACCCCTCATGCTCATCCCGGTGTCAGCCAAGCAATTGGTGCATACTTTTTAACGCACTTTAGCTTTTTCAACCCTCACACAATACATGAGCACAAGCCATGGATATAGCACTACAGGTGGAATAGAGTATGATGGTGGAGGTTGTGTGCATAAGACAAAAAGGGAGAAAGTCTTGCATCGACGCGGCTAATCAATGGGCTATGGAGATGCCCATCAATTGATGTCAATGCGAGGAGTAGGGATTGCCATGCAACGGATGCACTAGAGCTATAAGTGTATGAAAGCTCAAACTGAAAAATAAGTGGGTGTGCATCCAACTTGCTTGCTCATGAAGACCTCGGGCATTTGAGGAAGCCCATCATCGGAATATACAAGCCAAGTTCTATAATGAAAATTCCCACTAGTATATGAAAGTGATAACTCAAGAGACTCTCTATATGAAGAACATGGTGCTACTCTGAAGCACAAGTGTGGTAAAAGGATAGTAGAATTGCCCCTTTCTTTTTTTCTTCTTTTTTTGGCGGGCTTCTTTGGCCCCCTTTTTTTATTTAGGCTTCTTTGGCCTCTCCCTTTTTTTCATGGGGCAATACTCTAATAATGATGATCATCACACTTTTATTTACTTACAACTCGATATTACAACTCGATACTAGAACAAAAATATGACTCTATATGAATGCCTCTGGCAGTGTACCAGGATGTGCAATGATCTAGCATAGCAAAGATATCAAAAAATGGACAAGCCATGAAAACATCATTCTAGCTATCTTACGATCATGCAAAGCAATATGACAATGAATGCTCAAGTCATGTATATGATGATGATGGAAGTTGCATGGCAATATATCTCGGAATGGCTATGGAAATGCCGTGATAGGTAGGTATGGTGGCTGTTTTGAGGAAGATATAAGGAGGCTTATGTGTGATAGAGCATATCGTATCACGGGGTTTGGATGCACCAGCGAAGTTTGCACCAACTCTCGAGGTGAGAAAGGGCAATGCATGGTACCGAAGAGGCTAGCAATGATTGAAGGGTAAGAGTGCGTATAATCCATGGACTCACATTAGTCATAAAGAACTCATATACTTATTGCAAAAGTTTATTAGCCCTCGAAGCAAAGTACTACTACGCATGCTCCTAGGGGGGAGGTTGGTAGGAGTTAACCATCGCGTGCCCCTGACCTTCACGCAAAGATAAACAATCAAAATACAATGCGCGCCAATTTTGTTACATAGTTAGGAGACCATACGTGCATGCTTCGGGAATCACAAACCTTAACACCAATATCCTTACTAAACACAACCATTTACTGGTACCTCCCACATATTATCATCTCTATATCGCAAAACTATTGCAAGGAATCAAACATATCATATTCAGTGATATACAAGTTTTATGTAGGATTTTATGACTAACCATGTGAATGACCAATTCATGTCATCTCTCTAAATAGATATAAGTGAAGCAAGAGAGTTTAATTCTTTCTACAAAAGATATGCCCACGCTCTAACAAATATAAGTGAAGCAAAAGAACATTCTACAAATGGCGGTTTTCTATGTGAAGAGAAACAGGCAATCCAAACTTCAAATGATATAAGTGAAGCACATGAAGCATTCTATAAAGCCATACTCAAAAGATTTAAGTGAAGTGCAAAGATAATTCTATAAATCAACCATGGACTGTCTCATACCAGCATGGTGCATAAAAGATAAGTGAAATCTAAATGCAAAAGACGCTCCAAGATTTGCACATATCACATGAATGAAACGAATCCGAAAACATACCGATACTTGTTGAAGAAAGATGGGATGCCTTCCGGCGCATCCCCAATCCTAGATGCTTGAGTCTCCTTGAATATTTACTTGGGGTGCCTTGGGCATCCCCAAGCTTGACCCCTTGCCTCTCCTCCTTTTCCTCATATTGAGACCTCCTCAATCTTCGAACACTTCATCCACAGAAAACTTCAACAGAAAACTCGGTAAGATCCGTTAGTATAATAAAGCAAATCACTACTCTAAGTACTGTTGCAAACCAATTGATATTTTGTTTTTGCATTGTAGCTACTGTAATATAACTATTCCATGGCTTAATCCAATGATAGAAATTGATAGTTTCATCAAAACAAGCAAACTATGCATCAAAAACAGAATCTGTCTTAAACAGGACAGTGTGTAATAATCTGAAATTCACCATACTTCTGGTACCCCAAAATTCTGCCAAAATTATGACAAATAAAAAATTTGTATAGAAAGACAGTGCAAAAAGTTTCAGAACCGTTTGACGTTCCAGTAAAAAATGTAAAATCGCGCACAACAGCCAAAGTTTCTGTTATGCACCGCACAAACCAACAAGCAATCTAAACATCCTAAAGGCAAACCTTGGCACATTATTTTTTTTTAAACTTTATAAAAGAACACAAAAGAAATAAATGACTCTCTAAAACTTCCGGGTTGTCTCCCTGGCAGCGCTTTCTTTAAAGCCATTAAGCTAGGCATATGGTGCTCAAGTAATGGATCCACCCGGATCCCAAGGTATATCAAAGCCAATTTTAATTAACAATGATTTGTGATTTAGTAGTGAGAACAAAGTAACATATATCATGCAACAACGAAGTCTAATTCTCTTCCTATGCATAGGCATGTCATAAAAGAACAATTCATGCACACCAAGTAAAGGCCAATGCATAGTATAAGCAGTTTCTTACAATTCTATCGTGTTGGAAACATAAAGAAGCGGAGATGTAGTTCGTCTTTCATAATAATTGCAAGTTGGAGCAGCAAGCACATGCATATTATATCTATCAAAATCATCATGTGCAACGGTAAAATGCAACCCAACAACATAATCCTTAATGAGAGCAAACTTCTCCGATATAGTGTAGTTTGGAGAATTCAAAAAGATAATAGCACTATTATGTGTGGGTGCAATAGCAACAATTTCATGTTTAACATAAGGAACTATAGCAAGTTCATCTCCATAAACATAATTAATATTGGCATCTTGGCCACAAGCATAGCAAGCATCATCAAAAAGGGGTATTTCAAGAGAATCAACGGGATTATAACAATCATCATAGCAATCATCTTCGGTAAGCACGAAGGGAAATTAAACAATGTATGAGTTGAAGAGTTACTCTCATTAGAAGGTGGGCACGGGTAGCTAATCCTCTCTTCCTCCTTTTGTTCTTCGCTCTCCTCCTCATCTTTTTCATCTAATGAGCTCCCAGTTTCATCAATTCCTTCTTCCATAGACTCCTGCAAAATATTACTCTTCTTGGACAGCGGAGGAGTCCTCAATATATGGTTTAACATAGGCATTAGAAGCATAATTATCATAACAATATTGATGTATGGAAAAAAAATCAAATTTGTAAAGAGTAGCATCATACTTTTCAATCAAACAAGCAATTTCATAAGCACCCTTAAAAGCAATAAATTGATCATAGTAATTATAAACACCCTTAGCATACAAAGATACGATTCCATTATCACTAAACTCACATTGATAGGGAAGGTGTTTCTTAGGGTTTTCAAAACAACAAGTAAAACGATATATTTCACATAAATTCCAAGCATAGCATTGCAAACGATGAATTTGATCCAGTAAAAGTTTCCCTTTTTGAGATGAGCGGTGTCGCACATAACAAGCATGCTCATCTAAAGATTTGCCCTCAACTAAGCTAGTTGGGATTTTAGCACGAGCATGTAGGGATCGAAGATGATCCAAGTAAAAAGCTTCAGGAGTGTGATAGATTTTGAGTGGTTCTTCAACCATTGGTGTAGTAGGTACAACTATTTATTTTGGTATTATGTGTTTCCTACCCGTAACTAAAGGTAGAAAACAAGAGCACAAAATAAAAACTATTTAGTGATAAAGCAAACAAGCACACACGAGAATATTCACCCCACGCTATTGCTCCCCGGCAACGGCGCCAGAAAAAGATCTTCATAACCCACAAGTATAGGAGATCAATTGTAGCCTCTTTTGATAAGTAAGAGATTCGAACCCAACGAGGAGCTAAAGGTAGAACAAATATTCCCTCAAGTTCTATCGACCACTGATACAAATCTACGCACGCTTAGCGTTCGCTTTACCTAGAACAAGTATGAAACTAGAAGTACTTTGTAGGTGTTGTAGGCTAGGTTTGCAAGAATATAAAGAGCACGTAAATAAAAACTAGGGGCTGTTTAGATAAAGAAGCAATAAAGTTAGTATAACGAGTGTGGAAAAGTGGTGGTAGGAGTTGCGAAATTGTGCCTAAGGAATTGACTACTTTACTAGACTGATAGCAAGTTTTATGTGGGAGAGGCCACTGCTAGCATGTCATCCCTGACTTGGAATTCTATGCACTTATGATTGGAACTATTAGCAAGCATCCGCAACTACTAATGTTCATTAAGGTAAAACCCAACCATAGCATTAAGATATATTGGTCCCCCTTCAATCCCGTATGCATCAATTTCTATGCTAGGTTGAAGCTTCTGTCACTCTTGCCCTCCAATACATAGTCCTATCAACATACAACTAACCCTATGGTGTGATCCACGCGCGCGCTCATATGATGGGCACCAAATGACAGCAACATGACCACAAGGAAATTAAACCAATCATATCAATTCATCAATTACCAATAGGACAACAAAAATCTACTCAAACATCATAGGATGGCAACACATCATTGGATAATAACATGAAGCATAAAGCACCATGTTCAAGTAGAGGGTACAGCGGGTTGCGGGAGAGTGAACCGCTGAATATAGATGGGGGAAGGTGATGGAGATGTTGGTGAAGACAATGGAGGTGTTGGTGTAGATCGCGGTGACGATGATGGCCCCGGTGGCACTCCGGCGCCACCGGAAGCGAGGGGGAGAGAGCCCCCCTCCTTCTTCCTCTTCCTTGACCTTCTCCCTAGGTGGGAGAAGGGTTTACCCTCTGGTCCATGGTCTCCATGGCGTGGGAGGGGAGAGAGCCCCTCCGAGATTGGATCTGTCTCTCTGTCTCTCTCTGTTTCTGTGTTCCTGATTCTGCCCTTTCATCGTTTCTTATATTCCGGAAGATCCGTAACTCCCATTGGATTGAAACCTTTAACACGATTTGTTTCCAGGTATTAGCTTTCTTACGGCAAAAGAAGAGCAGCAACCTCTTTACGGGGTGTCCACGAGGGTCAGGGGCGCGCCCACCCCCCTGGGGCGAGCCCCCTGCCTCGTGGGCCCCTCAAGCATCGTCTCGCGTTGATTCTTCTTCCCAAAAATCATAAATATTCCAAAAATATTCTCCGTCCGTTTTTATTCCGTTTGGACTCCGTTTGATATGGATTTTCTGTCGAACATAAAACATGCAACAGACAGGAACTCGCACTGGGCACTGGATCAATATGTTAGTCCCAAAAATAGTATAAAAATTTGCCAAAAGTATATGAAAGTTGTAGAATATTGGCATGGAACAATAAAAAATTATAGAAACGACGGAGACGTATCAGCATTCCAAAATCCAAGGTCTTTAGATTTGAAAACTACTGGCTAAAACACGGCTCTTTCAAACAAGAGGTCCAGGCTGCATGGAACATACCTATGGGTTTCACTGATCATGCTAAGAAGATCAATGCCAAATTTAAAAATCTGAGAAGAGCTCTAAAATTGTGGGCTAAAAGCTCGTCCTGCCTGAAAAAACAAATTGAGGAATTATATGAATGCATCTTTCTATGGGACTTTATTAAGGAATACAGAGACTTTTCTGTCTTTGAAAGTAACTATAGAACCATACTTAAGGATTCTTTGCTCACTGTGCTCAACAATCAGAAAATCTACTGGAAGCAGAGAGGAAAAATCAAAGGAGTTAAATTTGGGGATGAAAACACGTAGTTCTTTCATACAAAGGCTACCATCAGTCACACGCATAATAAAATTGCAATGCTGCTAAATGAGGATCAAGTTGAAGTTACTGATCATGAAGGAAAAGCTGCCATTCTACAAGAAGCATTCAAAAAGAGATTGGGCCAATCTACTGGGCATACAATGCACTTTGATTTAAATGAACTTTATGATCACACAGTGGACCCTCAAGTGTTCACTGACTTGGAAAAACCTTTTACTCAAGAGGAAATTGATGATGTGGTGAAAAATCTGCCAACAGATAAATCTCCAGGTTCTGATGGTTTTAATCATGAGTTCATCAAAAATTGTTGGGATATTATAAAGGTGGATGTTACTGACCTTATCATGGATTTCCATGCTAGTAATGTGGACCTAGAAAGCATCAACACATCATTTATCACTCTGATTCCCAAGAAGGAAGTACCTCTATCCCCAGATGACTTCAGACCAATTTCTTTACTCAATGGTGTGCTTAAAATCATCACAAAACTGTTGGTCAATAGACTGCAGAGAGTTATCCTAAAGATGGTGCACATTAACCAATATGGCTTCCTCAAAAACAGAGTGATTCAAGATTGTCTAGGGTGGGCATATGAGTATATCCATCAATGTCACAAATCAAAGGAAGGGGTGTTAGTAATTAAATTGGATTTTGAAAAAGCCTTTGACACAATTGAGCATCAAGCAATCATTGACATTTTCAAAGCACAGGGGTTTGGTGAAAATGGATTTCATGTATGCAATTATTATTCTCATCTGCATCTTCAGCTATCATGTTAAATGGAGTGCCTGGGAAGAAATTCTACATCAGAAGGGTAGTAAGGAAGGGGGATCCCTACTCCCCTTTAAGTTTTGTGATGGCTGTTGATCTGTTACAATCTATACTAAACAAAGCAATGAGACTAAACCTAATCACTCCACCACTTCAAGTCAACTCTTGCCCTGATTTCCCAATAGTTCAATATGTAGATGACACTTTGGTTATTATGCAAGCAGATGATAGACAACTCATTTTCCTCAAAGCAATGTCAAACACTTTTACTTCAGCAATTGGTCTTAAAGTCAATTATGGAAAATCAATCATGGTTCTGTCAATATTGCTGAAGAGAGAGTAGATCTTTTTATAAACACTCTCCAGTGTGCCAGAGGGCATTTTCCTATCACATATCTAGGTCTTCCATTGGGAATTTATAAACCAACTATGGAACAATGCCTACCTATTGTTAACAGGATTGCTAAAAGACTGGCTCGTATATCATATTTCATGACTCGGGCAGGAAGGCTACTTCTGGTTAAATTGGTGCTTGCATCACTATCAGTTTTTTCATGAGTTGCTTGGACATTCCTATTACAATTAACAAACAGATTATAAAATACTTAAGGCATTGTCTTTGGAGAAGTCCAGATATGGAGGACCACAGACCTGCAATGGTGGCTTGGCACACAGTTTGTAGGCCAAAGAATCAAGGAGGTTTGGGGGTCTTAGACATTTACACACACAACAAAACCCTCCTTATGAAAAACCTACACAAGTTCTTCAACAGACATGGTAGGGTTAATCTAATTTGGGAGACTTATTACAGTGATGGGAAGCTTCCAGTGGACACAATGATAGGCTCCTTCTGGTGGAAATCAAATCTGGCACTCATTGATCAGTTTAAAGTAATTGCCAAATGTAATGTGGGAGATGGTAAAAGTGCATTCTTATGGGATGACTTATGGCATCAAGCAGTACTCAAACACAAATTCCATCACTTGCACTCTTTTGTCAAAAATCCTCAATTAAATGTCCATCAAGTGATTAATACTGAATACCTTCAGGACTTATTCTATTTACCACTGACAACACAAGCATATGATGAGTTCTTGGAAATGGAGGACATTTGCATATCTTTGAGACAATCTGAATTTGTGGATGCAATGGACACTTGGAGTTATGTTTGGGGGAATTAATTTTATTCCTCCATGAAAGCATGTAAGGTCCTGATTGGACACAAGCAAACACCACCCCACTTCAGTTGGATTTGGAAGAGCTCATGTCAACCAAAGCATAAAGTGTTCTTCTGGATGTTGTTACATGACATAGTCAACACAAGGAACCTGCTAAGGAGAAAGAGCTTTGAGCTTGAACCTTACAATTGTGTGGTAAGGGACTGCTAACAGCAGGAAACATTGCATTATCTTTTTTGGGGATGTCCCTTTGCACAGCAATGTTGGGATTTTATTTGTCCAACAAGAACACCAAACTTATCGTGCTAGAAGCATTCCAATATCTGAAGGATAAGCACAACTACCCCTTATATATGGAGATCATTATTCTTGGGTCATGGTCCATTTGGATAACCAGAAACAATAAGATCTTTGAAAATATTGCACCTTCATTCCAAGGCTGGAAATTCATCTTCAAGGAGGAACTAAAACTACTCAAGTACAAAATGAAGCAGAAATTTGAAAGGTAGTTCTCTGTATGGTTGGATGCTCTATTGTAATTTTCCTTTTTTTTGTGTGGTCTTTTCTTCTTTTTTTCCTTCTATTAGATGGTCTCTTTAGTTTTCTTTTAGTTTTTCCCTAGATTATTTCTTAGTTTTCTTTTGTTTTTCTTTTGTGCTATCCTTTTTGGGGGCTTAGCTCAAGCTCCTCAGACTACTCTTGTTCTTTTAATTAATTAATAAAAGCTGCATTGGGTTTTTACCCAACTATTTATAGTCAAAAAAAGCATCATCACAGAGAACGGCTCAAACTTTGACTCGGAAGAATTCAGAGCGTACTGCACTTCCCAAGGGACTCGGGTGGACTATGCATCCATTGCGCACCCGCAGTCGAATGGCCAAGCTAAAAGGGCAAACAGTCTGATCCTTCAGGGTTTGAAACCATGGCTCATGCGCGACCTCAAACACATAGTTGGGGCTTGGATGACCGAGCTGTCGTCTGTTCTATGGGGATTGAGGACAACTCCCAACCGATCCACCAACCAAACCCCTTTCTTCATGGTGTATGGAGCTGAAGCTGTACCGTCGAGTGATCTGCTTCACAATGCGCCCCGAGTGGAACTTTATTCAGAAGCTGAGGCAAAGCAAGCGCGTCAGGATGCAGTGGACCTCCTAGAAGAAGAACGGGAGATGGCTTTGATCCGATCGGCTATCTATCAACAAGATCTTCATCGATTCCATGCAAGGAATATCAAGGGTCGAGCATTTCAAGAAGGAGACCTGGTGCTCCGAGTGGATCAGCAGCGACCGCACAATCTCGCCCCTGCATGGGAAGGCCCCTTCGTTGTTACCAAGGTGCTTCACATTGGAGTATACCACCTTTATAACCTAGCTCAAAAGAAAGATGAACCACGCTCCTAGAACGCAGATCTTCTTCGTCGTTTTTATACTTGACAGTTGGATTGTCAAGATGTAATAAAAGTACTTGGTTGATTGTTTATCAAGACATGATTCCCGCAATCTATTAATTATTCTTTTCGCATAAGCATGTGTTGAAATCCCCCAGTGGGTGACTTAGTTGTGGAATCCGATTTCGCTTGATTTAAAAAACTACTCCGAGTGAGAGCAATCCTCTCACTCGGGGGCTTAGCCGCGAACCAGTTTCACCTAAGTTAAAAAAAACTACTCCGAGTGAGAGCAATCCTCTCACTCGGGGGCTTAGACGCGAACCAGTTTCGCCTAAGTTAAAAAACACTCTGAGTGGAGAGCAATCCTCCCACTCGGGGGCTTAGCTGCGAACCAATTTCGCCTAAGTTAAAAAACTACACCGAGTGGAGAGCAATCCTCCCACTCGGGGGCTTAGCCGCGAACCAGTTTCACCTAAGTTAAAAAACTACACCGAGTGGAGAGCAATCCTCCCACTAGGGGGCTTAGCCGCGAACTAGTTTTGCCTAAGTTAAAAAACTACTCCGAGTGGAGAGTGATCCTCCCACTCGGGGGATTAGCTGCGAACCAGTTTTGCTTAAGTTAAAAAACTACTCTGGGTGG
>NC_041389.1:665265920-665307788 GCF_002162155.2 Triticum dicoccoides | reverse complement strand
GTTAAAAAACTACTCCAGATGGAGAGCAATCCTCCCACTCAGAGGCTTAGCCGCGAACCAGTTTCGCCTAAGTTCAAAAAACTACTCCGAGTGGAGAGCAATCCTCCCACTCGACGGCTTAGGCGCGAACCAGTTTCACCTAAGTTAAAAAAACTACTCCGAGTGCACCAATCCTCCCACTCGGGGGCTTAGCCGCAAACTAGTTTTGCCTAAGTTAAACAACTACTCAGAGTGAGAGCAATCCTTCCACTCGGGGGCTTAGCCACGAACCAGCCTCGCCTAAGTTAAAATATGACTCTGAGTGGGGAGCAATCCTCCTACTCGGGGGCTTAGCCACGAACCAGTTTCGCCAAAGTTTTAAAATCCACTCCGAGTGAGAACGATCCTCTCACTCAGAGGCTTGGCTGCGAATCAGTTTCGCCTAAGTTAAAAAGCATTTTGTAAGCAGAAAAACAATACTCGGATAAATCCACCAAGTTCAGATAAAATCGTCAAGTATGGAGCCACAAGCAAAAGTATTCAGACATCAAGCCCGGAGCAGTTTAACTATTACAGGATCACTTGGCATTTCGAGGCAAATAAATCAAGTGTTTTTGTTCACTCGGCAGGAGGGGGGCTCGCTGGCTCGACGAAAGTGTCCACGTCGATGCCGTCAGCTATGCGAGTGGCCGCCTCAAAGAAAGTCTCCATGAATGATTCGAATAGGAGTTTCTTCGTGTTCTCCGCTTGGAGAGCCTTCGGCTTCTCTTCTTTGGCATCCTTGCAATGGACTCTGACGAGCGAGAGGGCCATGTCGGCTCCATAGCAAGTAGCAGATTTCTTCCATGCCTGCACTCGACTTGGGATATCATTGAGCTGAGTCATCGGGGACTCGAAGTCGCTCTGAAGATTGTCCTCTGGCCACAGCTCTTGGTCTATCCTTGACAGTGCCACCTTCAGTCGAGCGATATAATCCAAGACGCGCTGGAATTGAGCTTCGAGTCACAGTATGTTCAGAGCAACTTCATCCTTGATGAGTGACTTTGTGGGGTCTAGACCTGGTTCAATCCGATCAGTCTCCTGTTCAAAATTCTGGTAGAATTCTGTGCAAGAAGGGAAAATATGAGTCAGCAGCAACATCGTATGAGTCGGCAATGTAACAGAATTCACTCGAGCAAGAAAGATTACCTTCGAGCATGATGTATAGTTTCTTCACAAGACTTCTCAAGTAAGCCTCTAGGTCGTCTCTCTTCCGAGTCAGCTGGTCCACCTTGTCCGTCAAGATGACCTTCTCCTCCTTCAGCTGAGCAGCCTCTTTCTTCACCTCCTCAATAGCAGCTTTCAGAGTTGCATTCTCCTTTTCCAATTTGCCGACTGAAGCAAGCTTCTCCTCAGCTGCCTCATTTTTCTCTCGCGCCACCTTCTGTGCTCCCACAAGTTCGGTGTCTTTCCTCTCCAACGCCTACTTCATGGTGTCTAAAGAAATAACATTCTTCAGTCGTGCTTGGAGTTGACGATTTTCACTATGCACATCTGTTCGAGTGGAATCACTCGGTTCAAAGGACAGAAAAGAAGAAATTGCAAATCTTACAGTGAGCAGAATATTACCTCCCATGGTCTTCACTTCAGCACGAGCGTCCTTCAGGCTCTTCTTGGCATGCTCTAGTTCGAGCTGGAGTTGGATCTTCTCCTTCTCCAGGGTAACATATTGGGTTCCAAGCTCAAAAGATTTCTGAAATCAAGAAAAGAGAATTTAGTCGACAAAATGCAAAGGCCCTCCACTTTCGAGTGGAGAGAATCAAGTCCAGATTGCTCTTATGAAAAACAAGTGTTCTCGGACCCCCGCTGTTGGTGTCAAAACCGGCGGATCTCGGGTAGGGGGTCCCGAACTGTGCGTCTAGGCGGATGGTAACAGGAGACAAGGGACACGATGTTTTTACCTAGGTTCGGGCCCTCTCGGTGGAGGTAAAACCCTACTCCTGCTTGATTAATATTGATGATATGGGTAGTACAAGAGTTGATCTACCACGAGATCAGAGAGGCTAAACCCTAGAAGCTAGGCTATGGTATGATTGTTCTTCGTCCTACGGACTAAAACTCTCCGGTTTATATAGACACCGGAGAGGGCTAGGGTTACACAGAGTCGGTTACAATGGGAGGAGATCTTCATATCGTATCGCCAAGCTTGCCTTCCACGCCAAGGAAAGTCCCATCCGGACATGGGGCAAAATCTTCAATCTTGTATCTCCATAGTCCGGGAGTCCGGCCAAAGGTCATAGTCCGGCCATCCGGACACCCCCTAATCCAGGACTTCCTTAGTAGCCCCCGAACCAGGCTTCAATGACAACGAGTCCGGCGCGCAAATTGTCTTCGGGAATGCAAGGCGGGTTCTTCTCCAAATTCTATGCACCTGTCGGATAGTGTCTGGCTTCTGGTGCATGTTGCTCTCCTCAGCTTCTGTGCCCCATAATGACCATCTTCCACGTGTCGAACGAATGCGAAAAGCCAGTGAGTTTTTCATTTATCCCCCTAGTAGTGTAAATGAACCGCCCATAAAAGAGACGGGGGTTTAGATCCAATTCACACCTCCCTCCCTCCGCGAGTATTCATCAGAGCGCTTTCGACTGAGATCCATTCCACCATAGCCGGTCGAAGCAGCTCCTCCTCTCGCCTCTCCAGCCCTCGGCCCAGAGATTGGGAGCGGTGTTCTGTCCCGCATAGCAAGCTAGTAGCGCTTCAATCCAAGGGGCTCCTCCCACCAGCATATATGGTCCCAGTTCGAGCCGGGATCGCCACCTATAGCGGCGGAGAGCAGGCGGAGAGCGTCCCCAATCCCTCTCAAGGAGAGCGGGTGTGCCTAGTTCCTTATTTAATAAGAGGACTCGGATTTCCAATTCATCCATTTCTCCGAGGTCTACTGGAGTTTTACGGCCTCCAGCTACACAACCTCACGCCTGCCTCCATACTGCATGTTGCGGGCTTCGTGGCCCTCTGCGAGCTGTTCTTAGGCGTCGAGGCCCATTTTGCACTGTGGAAGAGGTTGTTCTACCTTGTGCCCCACTCTCAGGAGGGGTTAATTTATCAAGTGGGAGGAGCCGAACTATGGTGCATCGTCGGGACCGAATATCTATCTGGTACTCCAAAGAAGGTGTCCGAGGACTGGCCTTCGGAATGGTTTTATATGGATGACGTCCCCCTGCCGGACCCTGTACGGATCGGCCTTCCTGAGTTTAATAACGCCCTGTTAAAGAAACGCCTGAGCTGGCGCCCACGGAACCCTCAAAGGGAAACTGACAGGGACGTCCTTTACCTGATGAGCCGGATAAGATTGTTCTCTCATTCCGGACTGACCATGATTGAGGTCATGGCCACATGCATTACGCGAGGGGTGCAGCCGCTTCAGTACAGAGGCCACCCCATGTGGGATTTCAACAGGGAGGACGACGCCACCCGGTGCGGTCGCAAGGGGCCGGATTCGGCTGCCACTCTAGCGAAGATCTTATCCGCTTTGTACAAGGGAGAAGAAGAGGAATTCCTCCATGTCAACCCACGGGGAGGATTCTCTATGTATAGTCCTCCAAGCTGGGTGAGCTAATATTTTCACTTATCTACCCGCTTTCGAAATTCCCATAATTGAGTACTTAGTCTGGCGATGTTAAGGCAGGAGCTGCGCCAGACTGTGAAGGAGATAAACATCCCTCCTCCACAACCCGAGGACCCCGAACGGTCCCTCGATCCGGATTCCCAAGAGGAACCGGACTTATGTGTGGAGTTAATTGATGGGGTGTTTCATCAATTGAGTAAGGACAACACCTTAGTGGCCATTACGGCCGATTATCCCGGACAACTTCCAGCCTCAAAGGTAACCGAGACCGAAGTCCCAGTACTTTCAAGGAGATCCATCCATGCCTTATCTTGAATGTTGTAAACTAATAGTGTTTTGTTTCACGGGTTAAATCCTCGAGGCGGAAGGCCGAGCCCACGGTGGGCAGCCAACAAGGGCCGCTGAAGCCAGGCGGGCCAAAAAGAAGTGCGGACCAGATCGAGATTCCGGCGCAATGGTACGGCGTGCGAATTTAAGCCTAGGGTTTATGCCCTCAAGTCATACTAACGCTCATGCTCCTCTCAGGAAGAAGAGAGCCCGCCGGACTATATCCACCGGCCAGGCTTCAAGGCCGGGTCCGGAAGCGGAGGCGGACACGGGGTGCGCCTCGGGCATTCCTCTGACAAAGGACGCAGACGGGCTATCTGCCACCAATTTAGAGGTGGAGAGTGCCATGAACCACAGGCGTCACCAGACTGTTCTTCGTGACGCATGTTTTTCCCCAGAGGCATTGGACGCCTTTAATACGGGAGATGCGTACCTCCGTGCCGCTCAAAATGGTCTAGCCAGAGCCACAAAGCAGTATGTAAAAGACATACAGTTGAGTAAAATTGAAGGTTATATATGTCAGTAGCCCCCGAGACTTGAAACAGTTAAGATAACTATTTTAAGGATCATATGTTATGCAGGGTCTTACAAAGAAGAACACGCAACTGTCCCAGGAGCTGGAAGAGTGCAAGGCCCAACTCGAGGCCGCACTTGCTGCTTCAGATAATGCCAAGGGGACCCCCTCAGGTAATATATGCTTCGAAAGATAATTCCGTTGTGAAGTACGGCATGTGTGCAACTCTGACGATAATAGTGCAGATGGGGCCAGAGTAAATCCGGACAAGCAACAACTCCTACGCCAACTAAAGGCTGGTGAGAGCATGCTGACGAGGGTTAGGAAAGAGAAGAACAAACTTCAAGACGCCAATACCCAGCTGGGCGAGGAACTAAAGGATGTTCGTGTTAAGCTGTCTACTTCCGTAAAGGAAAATTGGCGACTTCGACATGGCATTTTTAGTAAGTGCTTGAATGAATCTTTGAAAAAGGAATTTGGCGAGGAAGTCGTTTGACAAAGCTATGTCTGTAGGTATGCTGGCAGGTCGTCCTGCGGAGGAGATGCCCGGTTCAACGGGGGACCTTCTTCCCAAGCTGTTGCAACTGCACGAACGAGTTCGGCAGGCGATGCAAGGCGTCGTCCAGGCTATGTGGACATCCCTCTCCATGCCCGAAGGCCTTGGGGAGCTTGCAAAGAAGCTGGAGGGAGTGCGGCAACGCTTCCGGTTCTGGAAGATATCGGCCTGCCGTCAAGGTGCCAGAGAGGCCTGGGCCATGGTGAAGACTCGGTACACGAAGGCGGACCCGAACCATATGGCCGAGGTCGGCCCTATGGGGCCTGACGGAAAGGAGATCCCTGTCAGTTTAGTATATGGCCAGGTAGAGCTGGCTGCCAAGTATTCTCAATAGGACTGTAAATTAGACTGCCTGTTGGATGGTATTGAAGAAGAATATACCGAGCCGAATTGACTCTGTAATTTAAAATGACATGAAAAAATGCCTTCTAGCCGGATTGTAGATCGTTTGTCATTGCGGACCTTTTTGCTTCGACCTCTGGACCCTATAGTCTGGAGTGTGTCCGAATACCCTCTCGGTTATGTAAGAACCGGGGCATGCATGGAGACAAGGCGTAGGGGTCATAATTGCTTTAGCAGACAAGTGCCCAACTAGTTATGTTATATTACATGGTTAGTAATAAATATCTTCCAGGGAGAATAGTTCCGTTAGGGGTTCCTTTCCCTAGGAGGCATGCCCTAAAGTGCATGTCCGAACTGCGAGAAAGAGCAGAAAAGCATCTGGGGGCAGATAAATAAACAAGAAAAATCATCTTTTAGTTCACCGACCGAATATTCCCTTAAGAACGCTAGCTTTCGGCTTCACCCAGTCTGAGGTACACATCCGGCTGACCCGGCAGTAACAATCGCAGAGGTGCTCCCTTTACCACCTAGCCGAACGAACGAGAACGTAGGGGTAAGCACAGGAGCCAGGCAACCCAGCTTGGCCAAAACTTAAGTCATATCGATGCATATAATGGTGTATAAAAGGTTCATGCGGAAGTGTCACACATGTTTTGGGCATGAGGCCCGTTAATATAAAATTCTAATAAAGAAGCCCCCAGGTATGATGAGCGCGGGTGGCGCGTCAAGTATGTGCGAACAATCGCGTAGGCAAGCCCCTAAGGGCTTGGGAGAGAAAAGGTAGGGAGAAGGAGAGAAATACCAGGCAGCAAATTTGAAAAAATAAAAAAAAGGGACAGAGGAAGGAGACGAACACGGAGTCCGGTGCTAGGCGTAGAATCTTCATAGGCGTGCTGCGTTCCATGGGTTCAGCTCGAGTCGGTTGTCCGATGCGTTTAGCAGATGATACGCTGCACCAGTCAGTATTTGGTCGATTATGAAGGGACCCTCCCATTTGGGCTTTAGTTTGTCCTTTTTCTTGTCCGGCAGGCGTAGAACTAGTTCGCTAACGTTATAAGTTTTGGCCCGTACTTCTCTGCTTTGGTATCTTCGAGCCTGCTGTTGATAGAATGCGGAACGGGCTTTTGCCACGTCGCCCTCCTCCTCCAATGCGTCCAAGCTGTCCTACCGATCGAGCTCAGCTTCTCTTTCTTCGTACATAAGCATGCGAGGTGAGTCATGAATTATGTCGCAGGGCAGGATTGCCTCTGCGCCATAAACCATAAAAAATGGTGTGAATCCGGTAGTGCGATTCGGCATGGTCCACAGCCCCCAGAGTACGGAGTCAAGCTCCTCTACCCTGTGTGTGTTAGATTCCTTGAGGGATCGCACTAGTCTGGGTTTGATGCCGCTCATGATGAGACCGTTTGCTCGTTCGACTTGACCGTTAGTTTGTGGGTGATAGACTGAAGCATAGTCGAGCTTGATGCCCATGTTTTTGCACCAGAGTTTAACTTCGTCGGCCGTAAAGTTTGTGCCGTTGTCAGTTATGATGCTGTGGCGGACGCTGTAACGGTGTACAACCCCGGATATGAAGTCTATCACCGGTCTGGATTCGGCCATCTTTACAGGCTTGGCCTCTATCCATTTGGTGAATTTGTCCACCATGACTAGTAGATATTTTTTCTTGTGGGTTCCTCCTTTAAGGGGTCCAACCATGTCAAGCCCCTAGACCACAAAAGGCCAGGTAATGGGTATGGTTTGTAGGGAGGTAGGCGGCATGTGGCTTTGATTGGCGAATAATTGGCAACCGACGCATCGCTGCACTAAGTCTTGAGCGTCTGCCCGGGCCGTCGGCCAATAAAATCCGGTACGGAAGGCCTTCCTTACGAGGGCCCGGGCTGCTGCGTGGTGCCCGCCGAGTCCGGCATGAATTTGAGCCAGAAGATTTCGCCCTTCTTCTTCGGAGATACACCTCTGAAGGACTCCGGTTGTGCTTTTCTTATAAAGCTCTCCCTCATGGACCCTATAGGCTTTAGATCGCCGCACTATGCAGCGGGCCTCGTTTTGGTCCTCGAGAAGTTCCTGTCTAGTTAGGTAGGCTAGGAATGGTTCTGTCCACGGGGCAATGACTGCCATTATTGTGTGGGCTGACGGTGTTGTTTCGTTGGTGGAGCCACCAACTATGTCAGAATGTTCAGTGAGGGGTAGTGAGGTTGTGTCTAGGCTGTTGTTTCCGGACTCTCCTTCCCATGATACGGATGGCTTAAAAAGCCTCTCTAGGAAGATGTTGGGAGGGACGGCATCGCGCTTTGCGTCGATGCGTGCCAACACGTCCGCTGCCTGGTTGTTCTCCCAGGCTATATGGTGAAATTCGAGCCCCTCAAACCGAGCTGACATCTTTAAGATGGCGTTGCGATAGGCTGCCATTTTCGGATCCTTGGCATCAAAGTCTCCATTTGTTTGGGATATCATGAGGTTTGAATCCCCACGGACCTCTAGGCGCTGGATGCCCATGGAGACTGCTATCCGGAGACCATGTAGAAGGGCCTCGTATTCGGCTGTGTTGTTGGAGTCCGTGTACATTATCTGAAGTACATATTGGACTGTATCTCTGGTTGGGGACGTCAGAACGACGCCAGCCCCCGGGCCAGCCAACATTTTGGAGCCATCGAAGTGCATGATCCAGTTGGAATATGCGCCGTACTCTTTAGGGAGCTCGGCTTCAGTCCATTCGGTGATGAAGTCAGCCAAAACCTGCGAGTTGATAGCTCGCCGTGGCTTGTAAGTTATATCAAATGGGAGGAGCTCAATGGCCCATTTGGCAATCCGGCCCATTGCGTCGCTGTTGTTTATAATGTCATTAAGAGGTACTTCGGATGCTACCGTTATCAAACACTCTTGGAAATAGTGTCGCAGCTTCCGGGATGCCATGAACACCGCGTATGCTATCTTTTGATAATGCGGGTACCGAGACTTGCATGGAGTTAGGACAGTGGACACGTAGTAAACTGGTTTTTGGAGAGGGAACTTGTGTCCGTCCATTTCTCGTTCGATGACGAGCACCACGCTTACAACTTGATGGGTTGCCGCGATGTATAATAACATTGGTTCGCTCGTGTTGGGCGCGGCCAGGACCGGATTTGTTGCTAGTATGGCTTTGATTTCTTCGAGTCTGGCCGTGGCGGCATCTGTCCACTCAAAGTATTCGGTGCGCCGCAGGAGGCGATAAAGGGGTAATGCCTTTTCTCCTAAGCGGGAGATAAAGCGGCTTAGAGCCGCCACGTATCCAGTTAATTTTTGTATTTGCTTGAGGTCTTTTGGGATATCCAATTGTGACAGAGCTCAGATCTTGGCTGGGTTTGCTTCAATTCCTCTGCCGGATACGATGAAGCCCAAGAGTTTTCCGGCTGGTACGCCGAAAATGCATTTCCGGGTTGAGCTTAATGTCATATGCTCGGAGATTGTCGAATGTGAGCCTCAAGTCGTCTACTAGAGTTTCGACATGTTTGGATTTGATGACCACATCATCTATGTATGCTTCAACTGTTTTGCCGATCTGGTTGGCCAGACATGTCTGAAT
The DNA here is from genome assembly GCF_002162155.2 of Triticum dicoccoides. NCBI lineage: Eukaryota > Viridiplantae > Streptophyta > Magnoliopsida > Poales > Poaceae > Triticum > Triticum dicoccoides. The sequence goes on along the minus strand of NC_041389.1, from coordinate 665,298,904 downwards.
CATGCGCTGATATGTCGCGCCGGCGTTTTTGAGCCCGAAGGGCATCGTGTTAAAGCAGAATGGGCCGTATGGGGTGATGAATGCCGTCGTAGCTTGATCCGACTCTGGCATCTTGATTTGGTGATAGCCAGAGTATGCATCGAGGAAACACAATGAATCGTGTCCTGCAGTGGCGTCGATGATTTGATCAATACGGGGGAGGGGGAAGGGATCCTTTGGGCAGGCCTTATTTAGGTCTTTGAAATCGACGCATATGCGCTAGGATTTGTCCTTCTTTGGTACCATCACCAGGTTTGCTAGCTAGTCCGGATGCTTTATATCTCTGATGAATCCGGCTTCCAGTAGTTTTGCTAGCTCCTCTCCCATGGCTTGTCTCTTGGGTTCGGAGAAACACCGAAGAGTCTGCTTAACGGGCTTGAATCCTTTTAGGATATTCAGGCTGTGCTCGGCCAGCCTGCGTGGGATTCCTGGCATGTCTGAAGGGTGCCAGGCAAAGATGTCCCAATTCTCCCATAGGAATTCTCGTAGTGCGGCGTCTACATCGGGGTTTAATTGTGCCCCGATGGAGGCCGTTCTTGTAGGGTCCGTTGGGTGGACTTGGAATTTGACTATTTCGTCCGCTGGTTTAAAAGAGGTGGACTTGGATCTCTTATCTAGTATCACATCGTCCCTGTCCACCGTTGAGCGCAACGCAGTTAGTTCCTTGGCCGCTAGGGCTTCAGATAATGCCTCGAGGGCCAGTGCGGCTGTCTTGTTTTCGGCGCGGAGCGCTGTGTCCGGATCACTAGCAAGAGTGATGATTCTGTTGGGTTCGGGCATTTTGAGCTTCATGTACCCGTAATGGGGTATAGCTTGAAAAATTGTGAATGCTTCTCTTCCTAACAGAGCGTGATATCCGCTGCTAAACGGGGCCACTTGAAATGTGACCTCCTCGGATCTGTAATTATTCGGCGTGCCGAACACCACATCCAGTGTGGTTTTCCCTGAACAGCATGCTTCCCGGCTCGGTATTATTCCTCTAAAGGTTGTGTTGCTTCGCTCGATGCGGCTCCAGTCTATTTCCATTTTTTGCAGGGTTTCCTCGTAGATGAGGTTCAGTCCGCTGCCGCCGTCCATGAGTACCTTTGTAAGCCAGAAGCCATCCACTATCGGACTGAGCACCAATGCGGCTGGTGCTCGGGCTGTCCGGAATTTAGGTTCGTCACTGGCATTAAAGGTAATAGCCGTGTCACTCAATGGGTTTATTGTTGCTACTTGGTAGACTTCGGTAAGGCTGCGGAGCGTTCGTTTCCTCGCATTGTTTGATGCGAAAGTCTCGAAGACTGTTGACACCGTACTGGCGTTTCTGGGGTGGTGCTCTGTGGATTCTGGAGTTAGAAGCTCCTCGCCGCTTCTGGCCACCTGCCGGAGTATCCAACATGCTCTAAGGCTGTGAGTTGGTGTGACTTCCCCTGAACTATGAATTGTACAGGGTCCATTGAGCCATCCCTCCAGTACGGTCCCATACCCTATAGAGGTTTTTGTTTTTTGCTGTTTGGCGCAGGTGCCTGGTGATAATGCGCCCTTTTGTTCCGGACTGGGATTGTATCCAGGGCCGGATTGTCCTAGAATTTAGTTTCGGTTTTCCGAACGCTTTCTGTCGCACAGTACTTTCGTACTATGGATGTCAAGTCGGCAAAGCGTGTAATTTCGCGGCGACTTTGGCGTTGAGGATTCCGATGTCCGTGCAGTTGTTACAGAAGGATGAAATTGCATCTTTCTCACGGCAGTCCTTTATCCTGTTCATAACCAGGAGGAATCTGGCCCAGTAGTGGTGTACTGTTTCCCCGGGATCTTGCCGTATTTGGGATAGATCCCTTATATTTGGGTGGGCGGGTGGATTTAAATCCGGAACCTCGCCTGATATAAGACTCAGGGGGCAAGAAATTTCCGGATTCGGAAGCTTGTTTTCTTGGACGTTATACAATGAATCAGGCCTGCTGCCTGACTTTAGGTTCAGGGCTTGGGCAACATCCTCCCCTCCGCAGATGTCCGGCTTGGAGGGGTCGGGAATCCAGACACATCTGGTCCTTAGGATGGGCGAAGATTCGCCGCATTGTTCTTCCACCACTTCAACATGGTGGGAGACCTGGGGAGAGTCGATCTCTCTCTGATAGGGTTTAAGCCCAATCTGGCCGTAATCTGTAGCGACTCCCAGGGCGGCGATGCGATCCAAGAGCTCGTTTAAGGAAGAGAGCTCCATCGGCTCAAGCTGCTTGTTAAGTTCCGAGCTGATGTGGAGATTGCTTTCAATGGCCCGAGAGGTCATCGTCGGCGCGGCGGCCGAACAGGCGGTCATCAAAAAACTGCCTAGCCGGAGAGTTTGGCCGACAGCCAAAGCTCCTTTAGCAACAGCGCCGTCTTTAAAGACGGGGTGCGGCATCCTTCCTGACGGTGATGACACAGAGGAACTCTCAATGAAAGCACCAATGTCGGTGTCAAAACCGGCGGATCTCGGGTAGGGGGTCCCGAACTGTGTGTCTAGGCGGATGGTAACAGGAGACAAGGGACATGATGTTTTTACCCAGGTTCGGGCCCTCTCGGTCGAGGTAAAACCCTACTCCTGCTTAATTAATATTGATGATATGGGTAGTACAAGAGTTGATCTACCACGAGATCAGAGAGGCTAAACCCTAGAAGCTAGCCTATGGTATGATTGTTGTTCGTCCTACGGACTAAAACTCTCCGGTTTAGATAGACATCAGAGAGGGCTAGGGTTACACAGAGTCGGTTACAATGGGAGGAGATCTTCATATCGTATCGCCAAGCTTGCCTTCCACACCAAGGAAAGTCCCATTCGGACACGGGACGAAGTCTTCAATCTTGCATCTTCATAGTCTGGGAATCCGGCCAAAGATCATAGTCCGGCCATCCGGACACCCCCTAATCCAGGACTCCCTCACCCGCCAACTGCCTGTAGTTGACAGCAATCTCGAGGACTACACCCAGTGGGTGCACTCAGTGTGTCCCCACTGGACTAATTGACCACTTGATATGGCCCGACCAAACCAAGTGAAAAAGTCAAAAAAAACTCTCCTTGTTCTCAGACCCCCGCCGACTGCCCATAGTCGACAGCGGTCTCGGGGACTACACCTAGTGGGTGCACTCAGCGTGCCCCCACTTGTTCAGTTACCCACTCGGCACGGCCTGACCGGACCGAGTGAAAAACAGCAAACAAACACATTCTAAGACCCCCCCTCCCCGCCGAATCAAACATTCGACACGGGTCTCGGGGACTACACCTAGTGGGTGCATTCATCATGCCCCCTGAGGGAGTCCTGGATTAGGGGGTGTCCGGATGGCCGGACTATGACCTTTGTCCGAACTCCCGGACTATGAAGATACAAGATTGAAGACTCCGTCCCGTGTCCGGATAGGACTTCCCTTGGCGTGGAAGGCAAGCTTGGCGATACGATATGAAGATCTCCTCCCATTGTAACCGACTCTGTGTAACCCTAGCCCTCTCCGGTGTCTATATAAACCGGAGAGTTTTAGTCCGTAGGACGAACAACAATCATACCATAGGCTAGCTTCTAGGGTTTAGCCTCTCTGATCTCGTGGTAGATCAACTCTTGTACTACCCATATCATCAATATTAATCAAGCAGGAGTAGGTTTTATCTCCATCGAGAGGGCCCGAACCTGGGTAAAAACATCGTGTCCCTTGTCTCCTGTTACCATCCGCCTAGACGCACAGTTCGGGACCCCCTACCCGAGATCCACCGGTTTTGACACCGACATTGGTGCTTTCATTGACAGTTCCTCTGTGTCCTCACCCTTAGGCCCGATGGCTTCTTTGATCGTCAACCACGACGTGGTCTAGGGTGAGACTTTTCTCCCCGGACAGATCTTCGTATTCGGCGGCTTCGCACTGTGGGCCAATTCGCTTGGCCATCTGGAGCAGATCAAAAGCTACGCCCCTGGCCATTAGGTCAGGTTTGGAAGCTTAAACTACACGGCCAACATCCGCGGGGACTTGATCTTCGAAGGATTCGAGCCACGACCGAGCACGCCGCACTGTCACGTTGGGCATGATCTAACTCTACCGCCGGACAGCGCCCAGAGCGCCGCTCAGGTGCCCGCTCCGACCACCAGCTCGGAGCCGGCTGCGCCAGTCGGGGACGGTCGGTTGGACGCCGCCCCAGGAGCCGCAATCTCTACGGCGATAGAGCTGAATACCAGCCTAGTCCTTTGCAAGGCCCGTGACTCGAAGGTGCCGGACTCCGTTCCGGACTCCGAATCTTCCGCACACCTTCCGGTCGAACCCGATTGGGCTCCAATCATGGAGTTCACCGCTGCGAACGTCTTTCAGCACTCGCCCTTTGGCGATATCCTGAATTCATATCTCTCTTTGTCAGGAGAGCCCTGGCCGAACTATGGCCAGCATGGTTGGGATGCGGACGACGAAGAAATTCGAGACCCACCCACCACCCACTTTGTAGCCACTGTCGACGATCTAACCGACATGCTCGACTTCGACTCCGAAGACATCGACGGTATGGACGCCAATGAAGTAGACGACCAAGAACCAGCACCTATAGGGCACTGGAAGGCCACCTCGTCATATGACATATACATGGTGGACACCCCCAAAGCAGGGGATGGCAATGAAAAAGCGGAGGACGACTCCTCCAAGAAGCAACCCAAGCGCCAACGTTAGCGGCGCCGCTCTAAATCCCACCAAAGCAAGAACGGCGAATCCGGCACCGGAGACATCAACACCCCGGACAGTGCCGAAGACAACCCCCTGCAGCAGGATTCAGCGCAGGAGGACGAAGGAGCCAGCCCTCATGAGAGAGCGGCGGACAGAGAGGTCGAGGACGACAATTATATGGCTCCCTCCGAAGACGAGGCAAGCCTCGACGACGACGAATTCGTCGTGCCAGAGGATCCCGTCGAACAAGAGCGTTTCAAACGCAGGCTTATGGCCACGGCGAGCAACCTCAAGTAAAAACAGCAGCAGCTTAGAGCTGACCAAGACTTGCTAGCCGACAGATGAACTATAGTCCTGGCGGCCAAAGAGTATAAACTCGAACGCCCCTCCAAGAGTTACCCAAAGCGCAGGCTGCTACCCCAACTAGAGGAGGAAGCAACTAAACCTACATCACCAGCGTACGATGCGCCCAATCGGCCACCCCGTGGCCGCGACAGAGAGGCCTTTCGGCCCTCAATACAAGCTGCACGGGGAAACGCAATAGACCTGCAAGACATATTGGAGGATAAGGCAAGGCAAACAAGATCGATCTACGGATCGCGTGGGCGCCCCACATCACGTGATGATAACCGCCACGCCGGATATGATAAATACAGCCAGGCCGAATACAACAGACAAAGCTCATCCGAGATGCGTTGCGATATAGCCCAGTACAGGGGCGCCGCACACCCACTATGCTTCATAGACGAAGTAATGGATCATCAAATCCCCGAGGGTTTTAAACCCGTAAACATCGAATCATACGATGGCACAACAAATCGCGCGGTATGGATCGAGGATTATCTCCTTCATATCCACATGGCCCATGGTGATGATCTACACGCCATCAAATACCTCCCACTCAAGCTTAAAGGACCAGCTCGGCATTGGCTTAATAGCCTGCCAGCAGAGTCAATTAGTTGTTGGGAGGACCTGGAGTCCGCATTCCTTGACAACTTCCAGGGCACTTATGTGCGACCACCAGATGCCGATAACCTAAGCCACATAATCCAGCAGCCAGAGGAATCGGCCAGACAATTCTGGACACGGTTCCTAACCAAGAAAAAACAAATAGTCGACTGTCCGGACACCGAGGCCCTCGCAGCCTTCAGGCACAACATCCGAGACGAATGGCTTGCCCGGCACCTAGGACAGGAAAAGTCGAAATCTATGGCAGCCCTCACGACACTCATGATCCACTTTTGTGCGGGAGAAGACAGCTGGCTAGCTCTTAGCAATAACATAACCAAGAGCCCTGGCAATTCGGATACCAAGGACATCAATGGCATGTCACGTCGCAACAAGCACAAGCGCCGCATTAACGGCGACAATACTGAGGATACGGCAGTCAACGCCGGATTCAGAGGCACTAAGCCCGGTCAGCGGAAGAAGCCATTCAAAAGAAACCCTCCGGGCTCATCCAGTTTAGACCGGATACTCGATCGCTCGTGCCAGATACACGGCACCCCCGAACAACCGGCCAACCACACCAACAGGGATTGTTGGGTGTTCAAGCAGGAAGGCAAGTTAAGTGCCGAAACAAGAGACAAGGGGCTGCATAGCAACAAGGAGGAGGAGCCCCGTCCGCCGAACAACAGAGGACAAAAGGGCTTCCCCCCGCAAGTGCGGCCAGTGAACATGATATACGCAACCCACATCCCCAAAAGGGAGCGGAAGCGTGCTCTCAAGGACGTCTACGCATTGGAGCCAGTCGCCCCCAAGTTCAACCCATGGTCCTCCTGCCCGATCACTTTTGATCGAAGGGACCACCCCACTAGCATTCGTCACGGCAGCTAGACCCAATCATTGACGGCTTTCACCTCACAAGAGTCCTCATGGACGGCGGCATCAGCCTGAACCTGCTTTATCAGGATACAGTGCGAAAAATGGGTATACATCCGTCAAGGATTAAACCCACAAAGAAAACCTTTAAAGGCGTCATACCAGCTGTAGAAGCCAGCTGTACAGGCTCGGTTACACTCGAAGTGGTCTTTGGATCCCCGGATAATTTCTGAAGCAAAGAGTTAATCTTCGACATAGTCCCATTCCGCAGCGGCTATCACGCCCTGCTCAGACGAACCACATCGCAAAATTCAATGCGGTGCCGCACTATGCATATCTCAAGCTCAAGATGCCAGGCCCTCGTGGAGTCATCACGGTAAATGGAAACACCGAACGCTCTCTCCGAACGGAGGAGCACACGGCGGCCCTGGCGGCGGAAGTACAGAGTAGCCTCTCAAGGAAATTCTCCAATCCGGGTGTTAAACGTCTGGACAACGTCAAGCACGCCCGAAGTAACCTACAACAAAACCGGCTGGCACGTTCCGAGCAAGCATAGCAGTGCGGCCCCAACCCCAGCCCTCGCTAGATGGCGATATCGGTACCATGAGTACATAATTATGCTTTGGAAATACCATGGGCATAAGGGGAGGGGCACAACCACAGCACGCCCAGAATGCGGCTCAACCGCACCTAGGGGCTCCCTATTCTGTCGTTTCTTTTTTTATATACTTTCAGGACCCAACTATTCGGAAGGCCTGTCTGGCAATACACTTGTCGAACCCACGATGCAACAGCCAGGGAGAGAATAGGCCGCGTAAAATGTCCAAGTGGTCTCTATAACGAGCTTAATACCTGTTTTACTTAAAGTCCCATAGCTTGCCCCTGGAGGGGGACAAGTCAAATAATCACATCTCTTGCTTATCGCACTATTTGTATCGTTCTGCTTTCATAGCAGCCCTTTTTTAATAATAAACAATACATAGGTTTTATCTATTATTGTATTCATCTATTTTTATACAAATGTGTTCAATCATGAAATTATGCAACCATACACTTTGGTACGGCCAATACACCAGGGGCTTAAGCACCCCATAACATGGTGTGAGAAGACCGAACACTCTCATGAGTGCGGCACCCCGAACTTATAGCACTATATGCATCGGCTCCGAATCATGTCTTGGGTCAATAGTTGGGTTTGTCCGGCTCCCATGTTTTGGTACCTTACGTTCCGCAATGTTGGCTAAGGTAGCGCAGGGAGAACTACTGCGATTGTGCCCCAGTTGAGCTGGGTTAACACCTCAGTAGAGAAAGCTAAAACTGACCGTCATGATAGTGCGAGAGACCGGTCGCTGTTCGCGAGGTTTTTCGAGTCCTTAAAGACTTATGCCGCTTAGAGCGAGGAACCGGACTTATCCGGCCTAGGCATGGATAGCGCCCCGAACTCGGTCTTCCGAATACTAGGGGCTTCGCCGAAATTTAAAATTATAGAATTCTATGGCTAAGTGAGAGTGATAAAGCATTATAAGTCCGATGGCCTGGTTCGTTGTGCTGAGCGCCTCCCTAGATGGACCCAAGAATGGGAACAAGAGCGCTCAGGGTTATCCCGAACACACCAGCACTCGTGGCATGGGGGTAGAAGCCGACGACTTGCATCTCTCAGATTTGATAAACGGCCGCACAGAAGGTAATATTTTAAATTAACAAGCGTTGCTTAACGCATATGAACAAAAGTTTTCAGCGTACAGGATAACAGATGCGAGTCTACTCAAAAATTACATCTTTGGAGCATTCACCCGCTATAAGGCGGGCACCCTTCAGGACGCCCTTATAATACATCTCGGGCGTGCGATACTCCTTGCCCGGCGGTGGCACGTCCATCAAGAGCTTCTCAGCGTCCAGCTTGCCCCAGTGCACTTTAGCACGGGCGAGGGCCCGATGAGCACCTTCAATACATACGGAGCGCTTGACGACTTTAATTCATGGACAGGCGTCCACCAGCCGCCGCACCAGACCGAAGTAACTCCCAGGCATGGCTTCTCTAGGCCACAGCCGAACTATGAGGCCCTTCATGGCCTGTTCGGCCACCTTGTGGAGTTCGACCAGCTGCTTCAGCTGGTTGCTCAGGGGCACCGGATGTCCGGCCTCAGCATATTGAGACCAGAACACCTTTTTCGTCGAGCTCCCCTCCTCGGCTCGGTAGAATGCAGCAGCATCAGACACACTACGGGGCAGATCAGCGAACGCTCCTAGAGAGCTCCGGATTCGGGTAAGTAACAGATAATTTACTTTTATATTCTTGCTTTGCATAAAGAATGCCTTACCCGCCTCTATCTTCTTCATCGCCTCAATCTCCTGGAGGGCCTTCTGGGCTTCGGCCTTAGCGGTTTTGGCACTCTTAAGAGCCAAGGCGAGCTCGGACTCTCGAGTCTTCGAGTCATGCTCCAAACTCTCGTGTTTCTCCACAAGAACCTGGAGCTCTTGCCGCACCTCCGCCACCCGCGCCTCCTGCTTCTCTCGCTCGGTGCGCTCCAAGGCCGCACTGTTTTCGGCCTTGGACACCGGTTCCTTCAGGGTCGCCACCTCGGCCGTGGCCCCTGCAACATTTATGTTGGTCCTGTCATTATTTGCAACCAAGTATTTCTTTATATACATGCGGTATTACATACCCTCCTTGTCCTCGAGCTGCTTCTTGGCACGATCAAGCTCGTTCTCGGACCGCTCGAGGCTCTCCTTCAATGCATTGACCTCCGCAGTCAGTGCGGTAGAGGTCAGCAGCGCAGCCTGCATTCCCATATTGACATATTTATGTTAGACTCCCGCGTATATCTTTTTTAGATCCTCAGCTCGGCTTTTCTTTCCGAACACCAAACTGAGCATCAGGGGCTACTGTCTATGCAGTAACATTTTTATATGTTTTGAATACTTACCTCAAAGCCTGCTAGAAGGCTCGTACAAGCTTCGGTCAGCCCGCTCTTGGCGGACTGAACCTTTTGAATCACCGCACTCATAACAGTGCGATGCTCCTCGTCGATGGAGGCACCGTTAAGCACCTCTAGCAAAACGTCCGGTGCCTCCGGTTGGACGGAGGCCGCCGGCATAGTAGGCGTGCCCTTCTTGCGAAGGTGCTGCCTACCGGTCTCTGGAACCGTTGATGGTTTCGGAGCAGTGTCCGTCCCAGAGCCGGACTTGGATCCCTCCGGGGCTTTACCCCCTTTGGGCCTGGAGTCCGGGAGGTTGCCTTGTGGCGCCTCCAGGACCACCTCCTCCTGGTCTAGTCCCTTTCGGGACCCCAGCTCGGCATCGTCCGTAGGGAGAGGGGAGGAGGCCGTTGGAAGTGAAGCACTATTCACATCCGATGAACCCAGGGAGCCGCTCGTCAAATCGCCGAGCTAAGCCTGGGGCGGACTGCATGATTGAATTTGGCGTCAGAAGATACCGAATAATAGAGGAGCGCCATAAGTTATTCGGATATCTGGACACTTACGATTTTGCCAGGGGCTTGACCCTGGATGGCCATTCCTCCCCGCCGTCTTCGGCATCGGAGGTGTAGTCCAGTAGAAGGGTCTTCCCCTTCTTGGACCCTCCGGCCTCCCCAGTCGGGGCGGCCTTCCTTTTCTTTCGTCCCCCCGTTGGAGGGGGAGAGGCTTCTTCTTCCTCCTCCTCCTCGTCTTCAGAGGCGGAGGGAGCTTCGGGGTTGTCGGGCGATGAACTCGACACCACCAGGCGCCGGGAGCTATTTCGAGTCCCCGTGGCCTTCTTCTCCGGCACCACGTGAGGTGCCGGAACCAGTAGCCCCGTCAATCGGGCGTCCGCTGGGTCTTATGGTAAGGGAGCCGGACAGTTAACCTGCCCGGACTTCTTCAGCCAGCCCTGTTAAAGGTAAGGGAGTTTAGATCCCGCATAGAGTCAGACTATGAAAGACAAGAATCCCGTAAAGGGTAGAGTAGCTTACCTCATTGGCCTGACGCCGTGAGCTGAATCCGTGATCTTCGGTAGCGGATGCGGGGGCCTCGGCGCCCTTAAATAGCACCTTCCAGGCATCTTCGTATGTGGTGTCGAAGAGCCCGCTCAAGGTTTGGTGCTGTGCCGGATCAAACTCCCACAATTTGAAGGCCTGTTGTTGGCATGGGAGGATCCGGCGGATAAGCATGACCTGGACTACGTTGACGAGCTTGAGATTCTTGTTCACCAGCTTTTGGACGCAGGTTTGAAGTCCTGTCAGCTCTTCCGAATCTCCCCACGTTAGGCCCGTCTCTTTCCAGGAAGTGAGCCGTGTGGGAAAGCCACATCGGAATTCGGGGGCCGCCGCCCATTTGGGGTCGCGCGGCTCGGTGATGTAGAACCACCCTGATTGCCACCCTTTTATTGTCTCCACAAAGGAGCCCTCGAGCCATAGGACATTGGCCATCCGGCCCACCATGGCACCTCCGCACTCCGCTTGGCGGCCGCCCACTACCTTCGGCTTGACATTAAAAGTCTTCAGCCATAAGCCGAAGTGGGGCTGGATGCAGAGGAAGGCCTCGCACACGACGATAAACACCGAAATGTTGAGGATAAAGTTCGGGGCCAGATCGTGGAAGTCCAGGCCGTGGTAGAACATGAGCCCTGGGACGAACGGATGAAGAGGAAAGCCCAGTCCGCAGAGGAAATGGGGGAGAAATACAACCCTCTCATGGGGCCTAGGGGAGGGGATGAGTTGCCCCTCATCTGGAAGCCGGTGCGCGATGTCATCAGACAAGTATCGGACCTTCCTCAACTTTTTGATTTGCCCCTCCTTGACGGAGGAGGCCATCCATCTACCTCCTGCTCCGGACATGATTGGAGTAGGTTGAGGTGGGAAGTGTGGGCTTGGGCGTTGGAGCTCGAGTGCACAGGGACGGATAAGCAAAGGAGGAAGAAGGCATAAATTGAAAGGGTAGATTCTTATCCCCTTATATGGGCGGCCGAAACTACGAGCCCCCACCAGCCTAATAGAACTCGCTTATCTCCCAAGCACCGCGGTTAATGGCGCGGTTGGGTTACCCACGCCCGTATTGATGAGAATCCCGGAATAAGGGGACACGAGCTATGCTTTGACAAGACATGCCAAGGAAACCGCCTCGCTAAACGCGCTGAGGTGGAACGGTAAAATGAACAAAGGCTTGGCCGTGGCGTGATGTCATGCTATGGAATACGTCAGCAGATTAGATTGGTACAGATATTATTCTCTCTACGGTGGTATGTGGAACTTCTTTTGCAGAGCCGGACACTATCCTTGTGTTCAACATCTTCTATGAAGTATTCGGAGGAGGAACCCGCCTTGCAATGCCGAAGACAATTTGCACGCCGGACTCGTCGTCATTGAAGCCTGGTTTCAGGGGCTACTGAGGGAGTCCTGGATTAGGGGATGTCCGGATGGCTGGACTATGACCTTTGGCCGGACTCCCAGACTATGAAGATACAAGATTGAAGACTCCGTCCCGTGTCCGGATAGGACTTTCCTTGGCGTGGAAGGCAAGCTTGGCGATACGATATGAAGATCTCCTCCCATTGTAACCGTCTCTGTGTAACCCTAGCCCTCTCCGGCGTCTATATAAACCAGAGAGTTTTAGTCCGTAGGACGAACAACAATCATACCATAGGCTAGCTTCTAGGGTTTAGCCTCTCTGATCTCGTGGTAGATCAACTCTTGTACTACCCATATCAATAATATTAATCAAGCAGGAGTAGGGTTTTACCTCCATCGAGAGGGCCCGAACCTGGGTAAAAACATCGTGTCCCTTGTCTCCTGTTACCATCCGCCTAGACGCACAGTTCGGGACCCCCTACCCGAGATCCACCGGTTTTGACACCGACACCCCCACTGGACCAAAAACCCCACAAGCCTGACACGAGTGGATGAAAAACTACATAGCAAATGAAACACATAGTGGGTGCACAGATTCAAGGCACAGACCCATGATAGATGCACATTAAAGGTTCCAAAATGCTCATCTACAGAGATCTTGCGAGTAATAAAGAAGCAGTTCCAGATAGCATATCCTAACAGAGCAAAGTTCAAGGCAAAGAAAAACCAATCAGAAATCAACTTATAATCGTACTTACTTGGACATTGTCTTGCAGAGCAGAACTAGTGTCGTATGCGGCCTTGATAGACTCATACACCACGTTCAGTCGCTCCATCATCAGGCCAGCTTGGATCATTGATTCCTTGGCAGATCATGTTTGGTCCTCCAAGACATGATGCAGAGTGAACTCAGTCGGCACTGGAGTCGGTGATGCACCAGTTGGATTGGAAGTTTGAACAGCCGATGCTGAAGGCTGAGCAATCGCCAAGGCGACAACAAAGGTTACCGCAGATCATGATGAACCACCAACATCTTGAACTACAGGTTCAGTCGATGGGTGAGACATCCGGCTTGAAGGCACTCTCTTGGCAAGGTTCCGCGAGCTGGTCGAGCCCCTGCCTCTTCCTTGTGTGTTCTTTGGAAGTTCCTCCTCGTCATCATCTGGGAGCTGAATAACATCTGCCAGCACTGCAGTCAGTCAACAATGAGATTCTAGTCGACCACCAAGATAGTTAACAAGGCATAAGCATATTTGCAAAGTCATACCTGCTCAAGAATTGGCCATGTCCACAGTATCTGCATCAGCTTGCTCGTCGTCAATCTCCATGTAGGACGCCCCAGAAGTTGCGCCCTTGGAAGTCCAAGATCTCACTTGGTCAAACACAAACAAAAAGTCTGCAACAGTAATGAAGAAAAGAAAGAAATACTTACGCTAAAGCAACATGCATGACAACTTTGATTCTGGGCAGAGCCTTCCAAGGTTTAGGAGGAACGACCTTTGCCTGCTTGGCAACTTTCTCACTCGGCTCAGGAGTCTTCCGAGTGCACTTCTGGGTCTTCACACTCGACGTCGCGGCCTTGCCATGATCAGCCGCAGGGTCTTGTGATTGCTTGGATCGATGCTCGGAGCGTGGTGGTGACTCGACCTCATCATCATCGTCAAAGTCATCTCTGACATCATTGCTGCTATTGTAAATCTCATCCAACCCATCACCATCCAGCAAGCCTAAGATGGAATTACTCATGCACGGCGGTGAGCATCATGAAATTGGTGATGGAGGATGGTCGATGATGACGACGGCGAAGGATTCCCCTCTTCGGAGCCCCGAACAGACTCCAGATCAGCCCTCCCGAGAGAGATTAGGGCTTGGCGGCGGCTCTGTATTGTAAGAAGCGATGAATCCTTCTCTCTGATTTTTTTTTCTCCCCGAACATGAATATATGGAGTTGGAGTTGAGGTCGGTGGAGCCTCAGGGGGCCCACGAGACAGGGGGCGCGCCCCCACCCTCGTGGACAGGGTGTGGGCCCCCTGGTCTTGATTCTTTTGCTAGTATTTTTTAATTCCAAAAATATTCTCCGTCAAGTTTCAGGTCATTCCGAGAACGTTAATTTCTGCACAAAAATAACACCATGGCAATTCTGCTGAAAATAGCATTAGTCCGGGTTAGTTCCATTCAAATCATGCAAATTAGAGTCCAAAACAAGGGCAAAAGTTTGGAAAAGTAGATACGATGGAGACGTATCAACTCCCCCAAGCTTAAACCTTTGCTTGTCCTCAAGCAATTCAGTTGACAAACTGAAAGTGATAAACAAAACTTTTACAAACTCTATTTGCTCTTGTTGTTGCAAATATGTAAAGCCAGCATTCAAGTTTTCAGCAAAGATTATGAACTAACCACATTCACAATAACATTTAGGTCTCATGTTTACTCATATCAATGGCATAATCAACTAGCGAGCAATAATAATAAATATCGGATGTCAACACTTTCTCAAAATAATCATAATATGATATAACAAGATGGTATCTCACTAGCCCTTTCTGAGACCGCAAAACATAAATGCAGAGCACCCCTGAAGATCAAGGACTGACTAGACATTGTAATTCATGGTAAAAGAGATCCAGTCATAGTCATACTCAATATAAATTAATAGTAATGCATGCAAATGACAGCGGTGCTCTCCAACTGGTGCTTTTTAATAAGAGGATGATGACTCAACATAAAAGTAAATAGATAGGCCCTTCGCAGAGGGAAGCAGGGATTTGCAGAGATGCGAGAGCTCGAGTTTTGAAACACAGATAAATAATATTTTGGATGGCATACTTTCATTGTCAACGTAACAACCAAGATATCTCGATATCTTCCACGCTACACACATTATAGGCGGTTCCCAAACAGAATGATAAAGTTTATACTCCCCCACCACCGACAAGCATCAATCCATGGCTTGCCCGAAACAACGGGTGCCTCCAACTAACAACAATCCTAGGGGAGTTTTGTTTGCAATTATTTTGATTTGAGCATGCGATTGGGCATCCCGGTTACCGGCCATTCTCTTGTGAGTGAGGAGAGGAGTCCACTACTTGTGAGATTAACCCACCTAGCATGGAAGATATAGACAATCCTAGTTGATACATGAGCTGTTCGAGCATACAAAGCAGAATTTCATTTGAAGGTTTAGAGTTTGGCACATACAATTTTACTTGGAACGGCAGGTAAATACCGCATATAGGAAGGTATGGTGGACTCATATGGAATAACTTTGGGGTTTATGGAAGTAGATGCAACAGCAATATTCCCACTTAGTACAAGTGAAGGCTAGAAAAAGACTGGGAAGCGACCAACTAGAGATCGAGAACAGTCATGAACATGCATTAACATTAATCAACACGGAGTGCAAGCATGAGTAGAATATAATTCACCATGAACATAAATGTCGTGGAGGCTATGTTGATTTTGTTTCAACTACATGCGTGAACATGTGCCAAGTCAAGCCACTCGAATCGTTCAAAGGAGGATACCACCCTATCATACCACATCACAACCATTTTAATAGCATGTTGGCATGCAAGGTAAACCATTATGAACTCCTAGCTAATTAAGCATGGCATGAGCAACTATAATCTCTAATTGTCATTGCGAACATGTTTCATTCATATACGTTGAAACAGGAATGATGAACTAATCATATTTACAAAAACAAGATAGGTCGAGTTCATACCAGCTTCTCTCATCTCAATCAGTCCATCATATATCGTCATTATTGCCTTTCACTTGCACAACCAAATGGTGTGTATAATAATAATAGTACACGTGCATTGGACTAAGCTCGAATCTGCAAGCATTCAATTCAAGGGAGAAGACAAGGTAATATGGGCTCTTGGTTAAATCAACAATAACGCATATGAGAGCCACTCAACATTTTCATCATGGACTTCTCCTCTCGACCCCCAAAGAAAAGAAAAGAAATAAAACTATTTACATGGGAAAGCTCCCAACAAGCAAAAGAAGAACGAGAAATCTTTTTGAGTTTTCTTTTAATTACTACTACTACAGGCATGGAAAGTAAACTAGCTAAAAGCTATAACTATTTTTTTTGTTTTTCTAACACACAAGAAGAAAGCTTAGAAAAGAGAATAAACTAGCATGGATAGTACAATTAAAAAGTATGAGCACCGACAACTAGAATGACTGTGTGAACATGAATGTAGTGTCGGTGAAAAATACGTACTCCCCCAAGCTTAGTCGTTTGGCCTAAGTTGGTCTATGCCCACGGATGGCCTTGCGGATATCCAAAGTTGTAACTGGGGTCGTACTGAGATGCAGCCGCTACTGCCTGATGAGCTGCAGCTTGGAGGCGAGCTGCCTCCATCCTCCTTTCATACTCGTTCGCCTCCTCCCTGGTTATAACATATCTCCTTTTTGCCTGAAAGTCAAAGAAAGTAGGAGCAGGGAGAGCAATATGCTACAAAAGAAGACACATCCGTGATATTTTGGTCCGAACGAAAAAAAATTATGTCATACATATGACACTTCTATGACGATAATTGTGACAAAACCTAGTATCATCATAGATGTGGTGGGCTCCTACTTCTATTGAAGGAAATATGCCCTAGAGGCAATAATAAAGTTATTATTTATTTACTCACATCATGATAAATGTTTATTATTCATGATAGAATTGTATTAACCGGAAACATGATACATGTGTGAATACATAGACAAACTTAATGTCACTAGTATGCCTCTACTTGACTAGCTCATTAATCAAAGATGGTTATGTTTCCTAACCATAGACATGTGTTGTCATTTGATTAACGAGATAACATCATTAGGAGAATGATGTGATTGACTTGACCCATTTTGTTAGCCTAGCACTTGATCGTTTAGTATGTTGCTATTGCTTTCTTCATGACTTATACAAAGTTCCTACAACTATGAGATTATGCAACTCCCGTTTACCAGAGGAACACTTTGTGTGCTACCAAACGTCACAACGTAACTGGGTGATTATAAAGGAGCTCTACAGGTGTCTCCAAAGGTAGATGTTGAGTTGGCGTATTTCGAGATTAGGTTTTGTCACTCTGATTGTCGGAGAGGTTTCTCTGGGCCCTCTCGGTAATGCACATCACTATAAGCCTTGCAAGCAATGTATCCAATGAGTTGGTTACGGAATGATGCATTACATAACGAGTAAAGAGACTTGCCAGTAACGAGATTTAACTAGGTATTGAGATACTGACGATCGAATCTCGGGCAAGTAACATACCGGTGACAAAGGGAACAACGTATGTTGTTATGCGGTTTGACCGATAAAGATCTTCGTAGAATATGTAGGAGCCAATATGAGCATCCAGGTTCTGCTATTGGTTATTGATCGGAAACAGTTCTATGTCATGTCTACATAGTTCTCGAACCCGTAGGGTCCGCACGCTTAACGTTACGATGATAGTTTTATTATGGGTTTATAAGTTTTGATGTACCGAAGGTTGTTCAGAGTCCCGGATGTGATCACGGACATGATGATGAGTCTTGAAATGGTCGAGACATAAAGATTGATATATTGGAAGCCTATATTTGGATATCAGAATCGTTCTGGGTAAAATCAAGATTTTACCATAGTACCGGGGGGTTACCGGAACCCCCCCGGGGGTTAATGGGCCTACATGGGCCATAAGGGAGAAGAGGAGGGTCGGCCAGGGCAGTCCGCGCGCCCCCTCCCCCCTAGTCCAAATAGGACAAGGAAGGGGGGCGGCGCCCCCCTTTCCTCTTTCCCCCTTCCCCCTTCCTTCTCCAACAAGGCAAGAGGGGGGAGTCCTACTCCCGGTGGGAGTAGGACTCCTCCAGGCGCACCCCTAGGGGCTAGCCGCACCTCTCTCCTTTATATACGGGGGCAGGGGCACCCCAAGACATAGAAGTTGATCTTCGTGATCGTTCCTTAGCCGTGTGCGGTGCCTGCCTCCACCATATTCCACCTCGGTCATATCGTTGCGGTGCTTAGGCGAAGCCCTGCGTCGGTAGAACATCATCATCGTCACCACGCCGTCATGCTGACGGAACTCATCCCCGACACCCTGCTGGATCGGAGTCCGGGGATCATCATCGAGCTGAACGTGTGCTGAACTCGGAGGTGCCGTACGTTCGGTGCTTGGATCGGTCGGATCATGAAGACGTACGACTACATCAACCGTGTTGTCATAATGCTTCCGCTTTCGGTCTACAAGGGTACGTGGACACACTCTCCCCTCTCATTGCTATGCATCACCATGATCTTGCGTGTGCGTAGGAAAATTTTTGAAATTACTACGTTCCCCAACAGTGGTATCAGAGCCTAGGTTTTATGCGTTGCTATTATATGCACGAGTAGAACACAAGTGAGTTGTGGGCGATACAAGTCATACTGCTTACCAGCATGTCATACTTTGGTTTAGCGGTATTGTTGGATGAAGCGGCCCTGACCGACATTACACGTACGCTTACGCGAGACTAGTTTTACCGCCGTGCTTCGCACACAGGTGACTAGCAGGTGTCTGTTTCTCCAACTTTAGTTGAACCGAGTATGGATACGCCCAGTCCTTGCGAAGGTTAAAACAGCACTAACTTGACGAACTATCGTTGTGGTTTTGATGCGTAGGTAAGAACGGTTCTTGCTCGGCCCGTAGCAGCCACGTAAAATTTGCAACAACAAAGTAGAGGACGTCTAACTTGTTTTTGCAGGCCATGTTGTGATGTGATATGGTCAAGAGGTGATGCTATATTTTATTGTATGAGATGATCATGTTTTGTAACCGAAGTTATCGGCAACTGGCAGGAGCCATATGGTTGTCGCTTTATTGTATGAAATGCAAACGCCCTGTAATTGCTTTACTTTATCACTAAGCGGTAGCAATAGTCGTAGAAGCAATAGATGGAGTAACGACAACGATGCTACGATGGAGATCAAGGTGTCGCGCCGGTGACGATGGTGATCACAACGGTGCTTCGGAGATGGAGATCACAAGCACAAGATGATGATGGCCATATCATATCACTTATATTGATTGCATGTGATGTTTATCCTTTATGCATCTTATCTTACTTTGATAGATGGTAGCATTTTAAGATGATCTCTCACTAAATTATCAAGAAGTGTTCTCCCTGAGTATGCACCGTTGCGAAAGTTCTTCGTGCTGAGACACCACGTGATGATCGGGTGTGATAGGCTCTACGTTCAAATACAACGGGTGCAAAACAGTTGCACACGCGGAATACTCAGGTTAAACTTGACGAGCCTAGCATATACAGATATGGCCTCGGAACACGGAGACCGAAAGGTCAAACGTGAATCATATAGTAGATATGATCAACATAGTGATGTTCACCATTGAAACTACTCCATCTCACGTGATGATCGGACATGGTTTAGTTAATTTGGATCACGTGATCACTTAGATGACTAGAGAGATGTCTGTTTAAGTGGGAGTTCTTAAGTAATTTGATTAATTGAACTTAAATTTATCATGAACTTAGTACCTGATAGTATTTTGCTTGTCTATGTTTGTTATAGATAGATGGCTCGTGTTGTTCTTCCGTTGAATTTTAATGCGTTCCTTGAGAAAGCTAAGTTGAAAGATGATGGTAGCAATTACACGGACTGGGTCCGTAACCTGAGGATTATCCACATTGCTGCACAGAAGAATTATGTCCTAGAAGCACTGCCGGGTGCCAGGCCTACTGCAGATGCAACTGACGACGTTAAGAACTTCTGGCAGAGCAAAGTTGATGACTACTCGATAGTTCAGTGTGCCATGCTTTACGGTTTGGAACCGGGTCTTCAACGACGTTTTGAACGTCATGGAGCATATGAGATGTTCCAGGAGTTGAAGTTAATATTTCAAGCAAATGCCCGGATTGAGAGATATGAAGTCTCCAATAAGTTCTATAGTTGTAAGATGGAGGAGAATAGTTTTGTCAGTGAACACATACTCAAAATGTCTGGGTATAATATTCACTTGATTCAACTGGGAGTTAATCTTCCTGATGATAGTGTCATTGACAGAATTCTTCAATCACTGCCACCAAGCTACAAGAGCTTCGTGATGAACTATAATATGCAAGGGATGGACAAGACTATTCCCGAGCTCTTTGCAATGCTAAAAGCTGCAGAGGTAGAAATCAAGAAGGAGCATCAAGTGTTGATGGTCAATAAGACCACCAGTTTCAAGAAAAAGGGCAAAGGGAAGAAGGGGAACTTCAAGAAGAACAGCAAACAAGTTGCTTCTCAAGAGAAGAAACCCAAGTCTGGACCTAAGCCTGAGACTGAGTGCTTCTACTGCAAGCAGACTGGACACTGGAAGCGGAACTGCCCCAAGTATTTGGCGGATAAGAAGGATGGCAAAGTGAACAAAGGTATATGTGATATACATGTTATTGATGTGTACCTTACTAACGCTCGCAGTAGTACCTGGGTATTTGATACTAGTTCTATTGCTAACATTTGCAACTCGAAACAGGTACTACGGATTAGGCGAAGATTGGCTAAGGACGAGGTGACGATGTGCGTGGGAAATGGTTCCAAAGTCGATGTGATCGCGGTCGGCACGCTACCTCTACATCTACCATTGGGATTAGTTTTAGACCTAAATAATTGTTATTTGGTGCCAGCGTTGAGCATGAACATTATATCTGGATCTTGTTTGATGCGAGACGGTTATTCATTTAAATCAGAGAATAATGGTTGTTCTATTTATATGAGTAATATCTTTTATGGTCATGCACACTTACAGAGTGGTCTATTTTTATTAAATCTCAATAGTAGTGATACACATATTCATAATGTTGAAGCCAAAAGATGCAGAGTTGATAATGATAGTGCAACTTATTTGTGGCACTGTCGTTTAGGTCATATCAGTGTAAAGCACATGAAGAAACTCCATGTTGATGGACTTTTGGAATCACTTGATTATGAGTCACTTGGTACTTGCGAACCGTGCCTCATGGGCAAGATGACTAAAACGCCGTTCTCCAGAACTATGGAGCGAGCAACTGATTTGTTGGAAATCATACATATTGATGTATGTGGTCCAATGAATGTTGAGGCTCGCGGCGGGTATCGTTATTTTCTCACCTTCACAGATGATTTGAGCAGATATGGGTATATCTACTTGATAAAACACAAGTCTGAAACATTTGAAAAGTTCAAAGAATTTCAGAGTGAAGTGGAAAATCATCATAACAAGAAAATAAAATTTCTACGATCTGATCGTGGAGGAGAATATTTGAGTTACGAGTTTGGTTTACATTTGAAACAATGCGGAATAGTTTCGCAACTCACGCCACCCGGAACACCACAATGTAATGGTGTGTCCGAACGTCGTAATTGTACTTTGCTGGATATGGTGCGATCTATGATGTCTCTTACTGATTTACCACTATCATTTTGGGGTTATGCTTTAGAGACGGCCGCATTCACGTTAAATAAGGCACCATCAAAACCCGTTGAGATGACGCCTTATGAACTGTGGTTTGGCAAGAAACCAAAGTTATCGTTTCTTAAAGTTTGGGGCTGTGATGCTTATGTGAAGAAACTTCAACCAGATAAGCTCAAACCCAAATCGGAGAAATGTGTCTTCATAGGATACCCAAAAGACACTATTGGGTACACCTTCTATCACAGATCTGAGGGCAAGATTTTCGTTGCTAAATTCAGATCCTTTCTAGAGAAGGAGTTTCTCTCGAAAGAAGTGAGTGGGAGGAAAGTAGAACTTGATGAGGTAACTGTACCTGCTCCCTTATTGGAAAGTAGTTCATCACAAGAACCGGTTCCTATGACAACTACACCAATTAGTGAGGAAGCTAATGATATTGATCATGAAACTTCAGATCAAGTTTCTACTGAACCTTGTAGGTCTACCAGAGTAAGATCCGCACCAGAGTGGTATGGTAATCCTATTCTGGAAGTCATGTTACTTGACCATGGCGAACCTACGAAGTATGAGGAAGCGATGATGAGCCCAGATTCCGCAAATGGCTTGAAGCCATGAAATCTGAGATAGGATCCATGTATGAGAACAAAGTATGGACTTTGGTTGACTTGCCCGATGATCGGCAAGCCATTGAGAATAAATGGATCTTCAAGAAGAAGACTGACGCTGATGGTAATGTAACTGTCTACAAAGCTCGACTTGTTGCAAAAGGTTTTCGACAACTACAAGGGGTTGACTACGATGATACTTTCTCACCCGTAGCGATGCTTAAGTCTGTCCAAATCATGTTAGCAATTGCCGCATTTTATGATTATTAAATTTGGCAAATGGATGTCAAAACTGCATTCCTGAATGGACTTCTGGAAGAAGAATTGTATATGATGCAACCGGAAGGTTTTGTCGATCCAAAAGGTGCTAACAAAGTGTGCAAGCTCCAGCGATCCATTTATGGACTGGTGCAAGCATCTCAGAGTTGGAATAAACGCATTGATAGTGTGATCAAAGCATATGGTTTTATACAGACTTTTGGAGAAGCATGTATTTACAAGAAAGTGAGTGGGAGCTCTGTAGCATTTCTGATATTATATGTAGATGACATATTGTTAATTCGAAATGATATAGAATTTCTTGATAGCATAAAGAGATACTTGAATAAAAGTATTTCAATGAAAGACCTCGGTGAAGCTGCTTACATATTAGGCATAAAGATCTATAGAGATAGATCAAGACGCTTAATTGGACTTTCACAAAGCACATACCTTGATAAAGTTTTGAAAAAGTTCAAAATGGATCAGGCTAAGAAAGGGTTATTGCATGTATTGCAAGGTGTGAAGTTGAGTCAGACTCAATGCCCGACCACAGCAGAAGATAGAGATAAAATGAAAGTTGTTCCCTATGCTTCAGCCATAGGCTCTATCATGTATGCAATGCTGTGTACCAGACCTGATGTATGCTTAGCAATAAGTTTAGCAGGGAGGTACCAAAGTAATCCAGGAGTGGATCACTGGACAGCGGTCAAAAACATCCTGAAATACCTGAAAAGGACTAAGGATATGTGTCGGTGTCAAAATCGGCGGATCTCGAGTAGGGGGTCCCGAACTGTGCGTCTAGGCGGATGGTAATAGGAGACAAGGGACACGATGTTTTACCCAGGTTCGGGCCCTCTTGATGGAGGTAAAACCCTACGTCCTGCTTGATTGATATTGATGATATGGGTATTACAAGAGTAGATCTACCACGAGATCAAGGAGGCTAAACCCTAGAAGCTAGCCTATGGTATGATTGTTGTTCGTCCTATGGACTAAAACCATCCGGTTTATATAGACACCGGAGAGGGCTAGGATTACACAGAGTCGGTTACAATGGTAGGAGATCTACATATCCGTATCGCCAAGCTTGCCTTCCACGCCAAGGAAAGTCCCATCCAGACACGGGACGAAGTCTTCAATCTTGTATCTTCATACTCTTGGAGTCCGGCCGATGATTATAGTTCGGCTATCCGGACACCCCCTAGTCCAGGACTCCCTCGGTAGCCCCTGAACCAGGCTTCAATGACGACGAGTCCGGCGCGCATATTGTCTTCGGCATTGCAAGGCGGGTTCCTCCTCCGAATAATTTATAGAAGATTGTGAACACCAGGATAGTGTCCGGCTCTGCAAAATAAATTCCACATACCACCGTAGAGAGAATAATATTTACAAAAGTTCAATCTGCTGACGTATTTTGTGGCGTGACGTCACACCACAACCAAGCCTTTACTCGAATCGTTTTTATTATACCACCTCCGCGCGTTTAGCGAAGCGGTTTCCTTGGCACGTCTTGTCGAAGCAGAGATCGTGTTCCCCTTATTCCGGGATTCCCATCAATATGGACGTGGGTAACCCAAGCGCGCCCGTTGCCACGCCCCCTCCATCGAAGGCGGGTTCCAAACGGTCACGAGGACGGCTCTTAGTATTCTCCCTCTTTATAATGATACCAAGGCCCGTTATTTTTCTTCAATCCTCAATCGAATCCGCCCCTCGCCCCGAGTTCCAACTCCCATGGCTCTAGATTTGGGTACTTCCGACCTTCGACAATGTCCGGCTCCAACCTACGAGGCCGGTGGATGCCCTCCTCCGTCACGGAAGAGGGCGTGCTAAAGCTGAGAGACGCCAGGTACTTAACCTATGAGATTTCGCATAGGTTGCCTGCCCAAGGGCAAGTTATTCCTACTCCCGAGCCCGGCAAGAGTGTCGTGTTCGTGTCTCACCTCCGTCGGGGTTTAGGCTTCCCGATGGATCCCTTCGTGAGGGGGCTCATGTGTTACTATGGGCTGGAATTCCATGACTTGGCTCCTGAGTCCATCCTCCACATCTCATCATTCATTGTCGTCTGCGAAGCCTTCCTCCGCACTACCCCTCACTTCGGCTTGTGGCTCAAAACCTTCAACGTGGAGCCGAAGATGATTGAGGGGCATCGGGCAGAGTGCGACGGGGCGGTTATAAGCAAGAGGGCCGATGCTCCATGGCCCGAGGGCTCTTTTCAGGAGGAGCTCGGCTTGTGGCAACAGGAGTGGTTCTATATCACCACTCCCAGGGGCAGCAGGCAGAGGTCGCCGCCCGCCTTTTGCCCGGGCCCTCCACAATAGCTGGCGTCATGGGTCAACAAAGGGCTTGACTGGGGGCCGTCCAAAGACGCACCCCTGTTGCAGGGCCGGATTCGAGACCTCCAAGAAAGGGAGATCAATCTGGTCGTAGTGACACAGGTTATGCTGATTCGGCGCCTTCTGCCCTGCAAACGTCGCCCCCTCCGCCTGTGGGAATTTAATCCGGAGGGACCACGAGCTCTCCAACACTTCATGGGTTTGACACCCGTGGAGATGTACAAACTGTTCTTCGGATCACAAGAGATGCGTCCGGACTTGACCGAGGACACTGGCCTAAGCTGCAATCGCCCGGATACTCAAGTAAGTAGCCCTGTGTCCGGACATATTGTCCATTTATTTATCATGGGTTTGCCTTTTAACCAGCTATCCCTTGGACAGGAGTGGATAGCGCAAGCAAAACTGATATAGTGTCCGGCCCCCCTCCCTGAGACCACGCCGGATCCTGTGTTAATCAAAATGTTGGAGGTTGCACCTTCGGAGGAGGGCGAAGGGGGGCACAGGGAAACTACCACCTCTTCCAAGGAGGCTTTCAGTAAGGGGGAATCGAGAATCCCTCCCTCCAGGGGGAGAAGAGGACCGCTTCCGAAGACCCGGAGGCCAAGGCCTCAAAGCGGGGAAAGAAATCTGCACCGGAAGGTCCTGTCCCAGGAAGAGCCCCGGCCGCACAGTCTCCCCAAAGGAATCAGCCCTCCAGCGAGCCGTAAGTAAAAAGGGGGAGTTTTTTAATAGGGGACGTCCCTACTTTATTTCTAAGGGTAACCGAAGTTTTCACCTTGTAGTTTGGATCTCAACCCTTCTCAGCAGAGCTCATCTTCGGGGGACCTTCGTCCGGAGATGATGGAGAGCGAAATGCCTCCATCTGCCGCCCCGTCGGGCGGGGTGGACGACCCTGAGGTGTCGTCATGGAGGGTCTCCCCGAGTCCGGCGGGGCCGGGGAGTTCGGCACCCACTGGAGTACGGCCGGTGGAGCTGCAGGATTTGCTCGAGAGGGCGTCTATCTCAGAAGATCACCGCACATTAATGAGTATGGTGATTGAAAGGATCTCATCCGCCGAGAGCGGGTTGCATGAGGCCGTCGGAAGTTTGCTAACGGGGTTTGAGGTACGCAAAAAATGACATACCTGTTGACAGTTTTACACATGGAGTGCGCCCTATATAGATAGTAGCCCCTGAGACTTGGTATGATGTCGAAAGCGACAGCGTGCCGAGGATCATAATCTCAGTTATAGAATGTCTCCCTTCCTACGCAGGTGGCGGAACATTCGGTGGCCAGCCGGACTGATGGAGTTGCCGAGCTGAAGCGGCAACTCGATGTTGCGGATGCGGACATCGCGCTGGTCAATAAACGACTTGACGAGTCACTAGGTAGGTGGTTTCTCTGCGGTCACCTAGTAAGGGAGCTAATGCCCCTTCCTTCCAATTTGTATGCTTGATGCAGATGGTGCCGCTGCTGTGGAAGACCTTCGAGCAGAGCTTGCTCAAGCCAAGGAGCAAGCCAGGAAAAGTGATGCGGCTGCCTCGAAGGCAGTGGAAGAGCTAAAAGCCGAAAAGGCTGTTCACTGCCGAAGCAGGGAGGAGATGGCCGGAATGGCCGTGAAATTAAAAGATGCTACCGACCGCTATGAGGTTCTTGAAAGAGAACGCCGAGTGGAGCAAGAGAACCTGAAGAAGGCCGCCGCCGAAGCCAAGGATGCCCGTTGTGTGATGCGGGCTATGAAGGAGGAACTGCGTCAGGCCAGAGACATTGCGGCTGGAAAGCCCTTTCTGCTGCGTAGGAAGTTCACGGATCCGAAGTATGCTCAGTTGGGCCAATTGTGTGGTGCGGAGGATCCTTATCTAGATTTGGCGGCGAGTGCGGCGGACGCAGTCATGCACTTCCGAAGCCAGAAGGATCACGAAATGGAAGAGCTTTTCTGGTCTCAATTCCATAGTCCGGAGCGTCCACTTCCATTGACCGATCGGTTGGCTGAGTGGGCTGAGCTGAATAGATTGTCCGGACTTGCCATGACGGATGTGGTGGCTCAGCTATGGCCAGAAAGGCCCAAGCCGGAGAGTTATTTTGGCTTGTTGCAGCAATTCCTTGGGGCGGTGCCGCATATCAAGGCGATGAAGCGGTCGGCATGCATAGAGGGTGCACGGATGGCTCTCGCCCGTGTTAAGACATACTGGGCGGAGATGGATGCCACCGATGTTGCATCCCGGGGTTCGGACAAAAGCCGATTACCCGCCGAGCACTATTTTGAGGAAGTCCTGTAGGGCGCTCGTTTAATAGAGTCGCAGTGCTCGAAAGATGTTATGTTCAAATGACATGTATGATTTGTGAGATCATGTTTATAATGTAACGGCTTTTTATACTTGTGCGTTCAAGTATTGAACTATCTCCTGTGCGGCCGTATATGTATGTATAACCTGACAGATGGCAGTCTTTGGCTTCAGCCCCCACGCACATGGTGCGGGGGTGTTTGCAAAAAAAAGCGCTTTTTCACACTTAATCCAACGTCATGGTCCTTTGAAGGAGGTGATAGCATAGCAAACTAGGCAACCGGACTATAATGCTTTATCACTTTCACTTAGCCATAGGAGCTCGATGGTGGGGCTATTATATAGCCCCTAGAGGCACCGCGCTCTCCGAACTCGGGGCGCGTATGTGCCTGACCAGGAAGCGGTCCTTCGTCAAAGCGGGGGAATTCTAGACATTCCAGTAGTCGATCGAGTGGTTGACCAGTCTCTCGCTATATCATGACAGTCAGTTTTCGGCTTTCTCTACTGAGGTGCTCGCCCGGCCGAACCGGGGCACAATCGCAGTAGTTCTCCAGGTGCCGCGTTAGCCGATGGAGCGGAACGTAAGGCAGCAAAACACAGGAGCCGGGCAAACCCAACATTTGACCAAAGACATGATTCGGAGCTGATGCATATAAGGCCTAACTCGAGACGCCGAACACTCCCTGAGGTATTCGGTCTTTATGATACTGGGCAGAACAATGCCCTAAGCCCCTAGTGTCCAGGTACGGGCGAGAACTTCGAACGCGGCCGATGCCAAAACGCCAGCCTCCTCCTCGGTTATGGTATGAAACCGGGGGATGTGTATCAACAAGAGACAGTAAGAAAGGTTTACGCAGGGTCTTAATCTGAAGAGAATCCTTGCAACGGGTCCCTGCTGCACGTCTGCGCCTGTGTCTCCGTTGTGCTGTATCCTGGACGGGTGTAGCACGTGCTTCATCTGTAAAAGAGAAGAACTTAGTTTGGAAAAAATATCGTGCAAAAGATGTATTTAAAGTAAACTATGATTTGGAAGATGAATGAAATTGAGCTTTATTGGCTCTCATTGTTTATACGTGCAGCCCCTTGTAAAGAGGTATGCGGCTGGGAAGCCCCTTGTTTATTTATGCCGGACTCGCCTAACCGTGTCTGAGGTCTGAATGACCTGTTTTTAGGGGCTTTGACCAGCAAGGTCAGATTAGTGTGTGGTTGTCAAGGCAGTCTCACGTTTTTCGTGGTCGAGGAACACTCGGAGTTACCCTTTCATGAGATTATGCCGCGTGGACCAGGCATTCTAAGTGTAAGAGACACGTAATGCGGTATTGCGTTGAAGCGGGCAAAAGCTTCGCGTCCCAGTAGTGCTTGATGGCTACTTTTGAATGGGCGATATGGAAAATGAGCTTTTCGCGACGGAGGTTGTCGGATGAACCGAACACGACCTCTAGTAGTACAGAGCCTGTACAATTGGCGTAAAGGCCTGGCGTCACTCCTTTGAAGGAAGTGCTACTACGGCGAATTTTCATAGGGTCTATCCCCATTCTGCGGATGGTGTCCTGGTATAGCAGGTTTATATCGCTGCCGCCATCCATTAGGACTTGTGTGAATTGTAGTCCGTTGATTATGGGATCCAATACCAAAGCAGTCCCTCCTGCGTTTCGAACACTTCTGGAGTAATCCTGATGGTCGAAAGTAATTGGTTTAAACATCCAATTTCGGGACTCTGCTTCTAGTGGGAAAGTCTTCTGTTTTCCGGCGTGCTGCTTGTGGGGTTCGTCGTCGTCTTCGCTTGGTGCGTCGAGCCCCTTGTGTTCGGCGTTAAGTCGGCCGGACTGCTTGAAGACCCAACAATCTCTGTGGGTATGGTTTGCAGCCTTCCCGGGGGTACTATGGATTTGACATATCCTATCCAAGATTTTGTTTAGGTTGGACAGCTCATCACTGTTGTCCTTAAGAGGCAGTGTTTTATTATTCGGCCGAGAGCTTTTGAACCCGGCGTTGACCGTCGTGCTATTTGGGCCATTTTCTTTATTCCAGCGCTGATCTTTTCTGCGTCGTGATTTTCCATTTCCATCCCTGCCCTCGGATGTACTCGGGTCGATGGTTCAGCATCTTGCCAGCCAGCTATCTTCCCCCGCGCAAAAGCGGGTCATGAGGCTTGTTAGCGCGGCCATTGTTCTTGGTTTTTCCTGGCAGAGGTGTCTGGCGAGCCATTCGTCTCGGACGTTATGCTTAAAGGCTGCTAAGGCTTCGGCGTCCGGACAGTTGACTATTTGGTTCTTTTTGGTGAGGAACCTGTTCCAGAATTTGTGTGCTGACTCTCCGGGATGTTGAGTTATGTGACTTAAATCATCTGCATCCGGAGGGCGGACATAAGTCCCCTGAAAATTTGCTCGAAACGTATCCTCGAGCTCTTCCCAACTTCCAATGGTATTTTCTGGGAGGCTTTTAAGCCAATGCCGAGCTGGCCCTTTGAGCATGAGGGGTAGGTATTTTATGGCATGGAGATCGTCTCCTCTGGCCATATGTATGTGTAGGATATAATCCTCAATCCAGACTCCGGGGTCTGTTGTTCCGTCATATGCCTCTATGTTTACAGGTTTGAATCCCGCTGGAAATTCATGATCCAGTACCTCATCGGTGAAACATAGTGGGTGTGCGGCGCCCCTGTATTTAGGTGTGCCGTTGTCTTCAAACACTCGGCAGGTTGTGTTGCTCCCTGGAGTCTTCTTTTTTGGCCCATAGATGGACCTGACCGGGCCATCCTTTTTGCGAGTATCTTTATGTGGATCGTGTGCCGGCTTGTGCGTGGCGCCGCTTGCCACTCTTAGCCTGTCATCTGGTCGTCTATCCGGCCAGGCGGCCTCTTTCTTTTTTGACTGTGGGGGCTCTATGGCCTCCTCGTCAAATTCGGGCAACAGCTTGCGCTTCGGGTAGCTCTTTGCCTGGTGACTATCGTCGTATTTATCTGCGGTATTGAGTACTTTGCTCCATCTCATTCTAAGTGCGTCCTCTGCTGTTTTGAGCTTCCGCTTTTGCTTCTTCAAACTTCTTGCAGTGGTGACGAGCCTTTTATGAAGGTTCTTATGCTCCAGTGATGTGTCCGGCATGAGATTGTCTGGACTGTTGTTTTCGCCGTGGATGGGTTGCCTGTCCAATTCATCCTGTTCGGATGGTTGCTTGGTGGCATGTTCATCGTCCACTGCTTCACCCTCCTCTAAGGCAGGGTCAGTATGGGTGCCGTTGTTATCGAGGTGGGACTTCGGGTCGCGCTTGCATCGCCGTTTTGGTTGTTTGTCGGGGGAGTTGTCCTTCGCCACGTCCCGTTGTTCCTCGTTATCGCTTCCTTTTGGTGTATCCACCATGTATACGTCATGAGTTGAGGTGGCTTTCCAGTGCCCAGTAGGCGCTGGTTCTTGGTCGTCTCCGGCATCGTCGTCCATACCGTCGATGTCTTCGGAGTCGAAGTCTAGCATGTCGGTTAGATCGTCGACAGTGGCTACTAAGTGGGTGGTGGGTGGGCTTTGAATTTCTTCGTCGTCCGCATCCCAACCGTCCTGACCGCAGTCCGGCCAGGTCTCTCCTGATAACGAGAGATACTTTAGCGAACTCAGGATGTCGCCGAAAGGTGAGTGTTGAAAGATGTCAGCAGCGGTGAACTCCATGATTGGCGCCCAATCGGATTCGATTGGAGGGGGCGCGGGAGGTTTGGAGTCCGGCGAGGAGTCCGGCACCTCGGAGTCACGAGCTTCACAAGGGATAAGGTCAGTATTCGGCTCCATCGCCGTAGAGGTTGCAGCCCCCGAGGCGGTGTCTAGCCACCCGTCCTCGATCTGCGCAGCTGGCTCCGAATCGAGGGTCGGAGCGGGCTCGTGTGCGGCCTCCAGGGCACTGTCCGGCTGCAGAGCTAAATCATGCCCATCGTGACAGTGCGGCGCACTCGGCTGTGGCTCGAATCCATCGAAGATCAAGTCTCCGCGGATGTCAGCCGTGAAGTTCAAACTTCCAAATCTGACCTGACGGCCGGGGGAGTAGCTTTCGATCTGCTCCAGATGGCCAAGCGAATTGGCCTGCAGTGCAAAGCCGCCGAATACGAAGATCTGTCCGGGGAGAAAAGTCTCACCCCGGACTGCGTCGTTGTTGATGATCGAAGAAGCCATCGAGCCTATCAGTGACGACACAGAGGAACTCTCAATGAAAGCACCAATGTCGGTGTCAAAACCGGCGGATCTCGGGTAGGGGGTCCCGAACTGTGCGTCTAGGCGGATGGTAACAGGAGACAAGGGACACGATATTTTACCCAGGTTCGGGCCCTCTTGATGGAGGTAAAACCCTACGTCCTGCTTGATTGATATTGATGATATGGGTATTACAAGAGTAGATCTACCACGAGATCAAGGAGGCTAAACCCTAGAAGCTAGCCTATGGTATGATTGTTGTTCGTCCTATGGACTAAAACCATCCGGTTTATATAGACACCGGAGAGGGCTAGGGTTACACAGAGTCAGTTACAATGGTAGGAGATCTACATATCCGTATCGCCAAGCTTGCCTTCCACGCCAAGGAAAGTCCCATCCGGACACGGGACGAAGTCTTCAATCTTGTATCTTCATAGTCTTGGAGTCCGGCCGATGATGATAGTTCGGCTATCCGGACACCCCCTAGTCCAGGACTCCCTCAATATGTTTCTCGTTTATGGAGGTGACAAAGAGCTAGTCGTAAATGGTTACGTCGATGCAAGCTTTGACACTGATCCGGACGATTCTAAATAGCAAACCGGGCGTGTTTTTATTAAACGGTGGAGCTGTAAGTTGGTGCAGTTCTAAACAAAGCATCATGGCGGGATCTACATGTGAAGAGGAATACATAGCTGCTTCGGAAGCAGCAAATGAAAGAGTCTGGATGAAGGAGTTCATTTCCGATCTAGGTGTCATACCTAGTGCATCGGGACCAATGAAGATCTTCTGTGACAATATTGGTGCAATTGCCTTGGCAAAGGAATCCAGGTTTCACAAGAGGATCAAGCACATCAAGAGATGCTTCAATTCCATCTAGGACCAAGTCCAGGTGGGAGACATAGAGATTAGCAAGATACATACGGATCTGAATGTAGCAGACCCGTTGACTAAGCCCCTTCCTCGAGCAAAACATGATCAGCACCAAGACTCCATGGATGTTAGAATCATTACTGTGTAATCTAGATTATTGACTCTTGTGCAAGTGGGAGACTGAAGGAAATATGCCCTAGAGGCAATAATAAAGTTATTATTTATTTCCTCATATCATGATAAATGTTTATTATTCATGCTAGAAATGTATTAACCGGAAACATGATACATGTGTGAATACATAGACAAACTTAATGTCACTAGTATGCCTCTACTTGACTAGCTCATTAATCAAAGATGGTTATGTTTCCTAACCATAGACATGTGTTGTCATTTGATTAACGAGATCACATCATTAGGAGAATGATGTGATTGACTTGACCCATTCCGTTAGCCTAGCACTTGATCGTTTAGTATGTTGCTATTGCTCTCTTCATGACTTATACAAAGTTCCTACAACTATGAGATTATGCAACTCCCGTTTACCGGAGGAACACTTTGTGTGCTACCAAACGTCACAACGTAACTGGGTGATTATAAAGGAGCTCTACAGGTGTCTCCAAAGGTAGATGTTGAGTTGGCATATTTTGAGATTAGGTTTTGTCACTCCGATTGTCGGAGAGGTTTCTCTGGGCCCTCTCGATAATGCACATCACTATAAGACTTGCAAGCAATGTAGCCAATGAGTTGGTTACGGAATGATGCATTACATACGAGTAAAGAGACTTGCTGGTAACGAGATTGAACTAGGTATTGAGATACTAACGATCGAATCTCGGGCAAGTAACATACTGATGACAAAGGGAACAATGTATGTTATGCGGTTTGACCGATAAAGATCTTCGTAGAATATGTAGGAGCCAATATGAGCATCCAGGTTCCGCTATTGGTTATTGATCGGAAACAGTTCTAGGTCATGTCTACATAGTTCTCGAACCCGTAGGGTCCGCACGCTTAATGTTACGATGACAATTTTATTATGAGTTTATAAGTTTTTGATGTACCGGAGGTTGTTCGGAGTCCAGGATGTGATCACGGACATGACGAGGAGTCTCAAAATGGTCGAGACATAAATATTGATATACTGGAAGCCTATATTTGGATATCTGAATCGTTCCGGGTGAAATCGGGATTTTACCGGAGTACCGGGGGGTTACCGGAACCCCCCC
>NC_041389.1:665256355-665265592 GCF_002162155.2 Triticum dicoccoides | reverse complement strand
AGGACAAGGAAGGGGGGGCGGCGCCCCCCTTTCCTCTTTCCCCCTTCCCCCTTCCTTCTCCAACAAGGCAAGAGGGGGGAGTCCTACTCCCGGTGGGAGTAGGACTCCTCCAGGCGCACCCCTAGGGGTCGGCCGCACCTACCCCCTCCCTCCTTTATATACGGGGGCAGGGGGGCACCCCATGACACAGAAGTTGATCTTCGTGATCGTTCCTTAGCCGTGTGCGGTGCCCCCCTCCACCATATTCCACCTCTGTCATATCGTTGCGGTGCTTAGGCGAAGCCCTGCGTCGGTAGAACATCATCATCGTCACCACACTGTCGTGCTGACGGAACTCATCCCCGACACCCTGCTAGATTGGAGTCCGGGGATCGTCATTGAGTTGAACATGTGCTGAACTCGAAGGTGTCATATGTTCGGTGCTTGGATCGGTCGGATCGTGAAGACATACGACTACATCAACCACGTTGTCATAACGCTTCCGCTTTTGGTCTACGAGGGTACGTGGACACACTCTCCCCTCTCGTTGCTATGCATCACCATGATCTAGCGTGCGCATAGGAAATTTTTTGAAATTACTATGTTCCCCAACATCTATGACAAAAAATCATGACAGAAAATGGGCTTTTCTTCCGGGGCGAGCTGGAGAAGCAGTTGCATGACATTCTTTGGGCCGTCCATGACGGAAAAAACCGTGGTAGAAGCAAGGGCGAGGAAAATTTCGGGGAGTTCCCGGTTATGGTGGGTGGTCGGGGGCTGAGCGATGCACGTTTCTCTCGTACACGTACGCGCGTGTGTGCGAGGCGTTGGATCTAACTGAACCCGAGCGAGGCGTTGGATCTAACTGAACCCGAGCGATTGCACTGCAGGCTACGCGTTACTGAACCCGAGCGATCGATCAATGGTTGTTAACTGAACCCAACGGAGCGATTCCTTCGCTACTACTGCTAACTGAAGCCGATCGATGTTGCCTCTCTGGATGAGTAGTGAGTGTTGCGGGGGTGGATGAACAATGAGAGGTGGGAGTGGATGAACAGGACCAGTGGCATTGCCTCTGGATGAATAGGACCCCGATCGATCGAGCCGGTTGGGGCTGGATGAACAGGACCCCGTGGAGGGCTGGATGAACAAGACGACCCCGTGGAGGGCTGGATGAACAGTAGATGGTGGAGGAGTGGATGAACATTAGCCCGTGGAGGGGTGGTTGAACAGGAGCCCGTGGAGAGGGGTGGTTGAACAGTAGCCGGTGGAGTAGCGCACGGTGGAGGCTGGATGAGCAGGAGCCCGTGGATGAACAGTCGTAGGAGGAGGCTACTGGAGGAGGTCGACGGTGGATGAACAGTAGCCCGTGGAGGCTGGAGGAGACCGACGGTGGAGATGAACAGTATCCCGTGGAGTCCCGTTTTGCGGTACGCCACACCCCTACCGATGAACAGGACCCCCTTTTCGACCGTAGCGCTCCAACACAAGTCTGTTTCATCCGTTCTGCGGTATGCCACACCCCTCCCGATCAACAGGACCCCCATTTCAACCGTAGGATGTCCGTTTCCTCCGTTTTGTGGTACGCCAGACCCCTCCCGATGAACAGGATCCCGTTTCGAACATGGCCGGTCGAACACAAGGCCGTTTCCTCCGTTCTGCGGTACGCCGGGCCTCGTTTCCATCGCCTGTTCCGTCCAAGCCCTCCCGATGAACACGACGACGCATTCCGTTCCGACCCAGCCGGTTGGCTCCCCATGAACACGACGACGACGCTGTTTCTCCGTTCTGACCCAGCCATGTACACGAGCCCTGGCCGTACGTATGCGCGAGTAGGCGTTCGAGACCCTGCCCGTATGTACGTACATGGCCGTATTTTCTTTCATGCACCCTAGCCGCTGTACATACGTGTACATGCTACATATGCGCCTCTACTACGACACGTGTGCGCCTCTACTATGACACGTGCGCGCCTCTACATCCACCAGTATGTACGTACACGTTCGCGACCAGAATGACAACGCTACGTACGCTTCGACCAAGTGGGTGCTGATGAGGTTATGTACCTAGGGTAGGGTCATGGACCTATCTAGGATACCATGCCCAAGGACATCATCATACGAAGCTAGCTTCCAGTCGACCAAGAGAAGTTCCACTCGACCAAGGGAGACTCCACTCGACTGGCTAGAAGACACTCGACCATGAAGATGCACTCAACCATCAGAAGTTCAGGATCTACTCTGCATCCAAACGATCTGTAATTGAATAGTCTTAATGGTCATGATGACACTTTATGTAGGGCGTTACCAGTAACGCCCAGCCTTAATGTACTTTAACCCTCCTCTACGTGGGTTGTCTGGGGTCCTGGCGTCCTCTATATAAGCCACCCCCCTCCACTGGTAGAGGGGTTCGCACCCCTGTAACTCATATACACAGAGATCAGTCGACCGCCTCCAGGCTCCGAGACGTAGGGTTGTTACTTCCTCAGAGAAGGGCCTGAACTCGCTAAACACCTGTGTGTACAACTGCTCCATAGCTAGGACCTTGCCTTTCCATACTTACCCCCCATTCTACTGTCATACTTAGAACCACGACAGTTGGCGCCCACCGTGGGGCCGGTGTCTTAGCGACTTTTTGGGAGAAGTTGCAATTTGTCCGATCGCCTTCATCATGGTTTCCGGCGGAGCTCTAGTCGAGGGCCACGAGATCCGTCTTGGTGCGCTCACTTTCGTCGCCGACGACTCCGCTTGGCTCCAGGAGGCACCACTCGACATCGACGCGCTCCCCGTTCGCGGGGCGACGCACTTTCGGGCGTGTGTTCGCAGCGTCTTGCTGCGGCAGCCGTCGACCCCATACCGGTCGACTCATGCGCCGTCCTCCCTCCTTGTCTCCCGCTAGTGCAAGCGCTCCGGTCGGTCGAGGCTCCAGCGATGGGTGAGACACGCAGTGGCTCGCCAATCGGCCACCACCCAAGTCGCGGCGATTGAGCCCGACGAATCTCTCTACGGTCTGTTCGACCTGTCGACTGGCTCCGTAGAGACTGCATCCGAGTGCGATAGCAGTGATCCGGCGGCGGAGGTCCTGATGGTCAACGGGCCCCGTAGTCCTCCCGGTTTCCGCCGCGGCGACGGGATGGACGACGAGGACAACCCTGCTCAAGCCCATGAAGAGTACCAACCCAAGCCGCTCATTTCCCAGCAGAGGGAAGAACTTCGCCGCCGGAACATGGATGCCCTGCATACTCCCATTGCAGGAGAAACTCCTGAGGCTCGTGCCCTGGAAGAGGCGCGTTTAGCCAACCTGGCTGAATGCACCCGACTGGAGAACCTTCAGCGAGCACTCGACGAGCGTGCGTGTCAACGAGCGACTAACTCCAATCGACGTCAGCTCTTTCCGCAACCTACTCAGGTATATCGAACCCCAATTCAGAATTTGGCAGCTGCAGCCCGCATAGCGGAGTCAATTCAGCCCTCTCAGTCAGAGGCTGGAAGAGGCTTGATGCAGATCAGAGATTTGCTCCGAGCAGCAGGAGATCAGAATTCAGCTGTGTCACAGTCACGTAACAGGATTCACAGTCGATCTGTCACTGCGAATACTGTTCAATCGGCTCACAGTCCAAGGTCGCCTCCGAGGCGCATGGGACGTGAAGGCCGGCGGGACCACTATGATGATCGATTTGATCGTGATGACAGGCGTCGAGTGCCCACTCCTCCTCCGAGAAGTGGGTCTAACGCCCACCGGCAGCAAGATGACAGACGCCAGCTCAGTGTTGGGCGGAGAGCTCCAGTCGACCCCAGAGAGCCAGGCTTTGACGCGAGATCCATCATCATGCAAGGTTTGGTCGACCGAAACAGAGCTCATAGAGGTGGTCATGACAGACATGTGCCCACAAGCAGCCGAGTCCATGTTTCAGGTCCAGAATGTTTTAGCAGAGCGATCAGAACCGCAGTGATACCCCCCAACTTCAGGTTGGCGACTGGGGTGAATAAGTTCACCGGAGAGTCTAAGCCTGAAACTTGGCTCGAAGACTACCGAGTGGTTGTTCAGATTGGTGGCGGTAATGATGAGGTGGCCATGAAATATTTGCCACTTGTGCTAGGGGGTTCAGCCAGGGCATGGTTGAATCAGTTAGCTCCCAGCAGCATTTACACCTAGGAAGATCTTTCTCGAGTGTTCGTCAGGACGTTTGAGGGAACTTGCAAGCAACCTGCTGGATTGACTGACCTACAAGTTTGTGTACAAAAGTCGAGTGAAACACTGAGGCATTACATCCAGAGGTGGATCACTTTGCATCACACTGTAGAGAATGTGTCGGACCATCAAGCGGTTTGCGCCTTCAAAGAGGGCGTCAAGAACAGAGAATTGAGCCTGAAGTTTGGTCGAACTGGAGACATGACCCTGAGTCGGATGATGGAAATAGCCACCAAGTACGCCAACGGCGAAGAAGAGGACCGACTCCGGAGCGGCAAGTACAAGCCGAGTCAGTCCGATAAAGGAAACTCCAGTCGGAAGAAAAAACGGAAGGCCGAGCCAGCAGCTCCTGGAGAGGCTCTAGCCGTGACACAGGGCAAATTTAAAGGGAAGCCCAAAGGATCTTGGAACCCCAAGAAGGTAAAAGACAAGGAGGGTAATGATGTGATGGACCTGCCGTGTCATATCCACACGAAGAAAGACGAAGAGGGTAACTTCATCTACCCAAAGCATACCACTCGCCAGTGTCGGCTCTTAATCCAGCAGTTCCAAGGGAAACAGCCGAAGGACAAAGAGAAGGAGTCGGACAAGGCTGAGGACAAGCAGGACAGTGATGGAGAGTACCCTCATGTCAACTCCACTCTGATGATTTTTGCTGATGTAGAGAGCAAAAGTCGACTGAAAGCGATCAACCGAGAAGTCAATATGGTCGCACCGGCGACACCAAGCTATCTGAGATGGTCGCAAACTCCCATTACTTTCGACCAGTCGGACCATCCTACTCATATTGCCACCCCTGGGAGGCAAGCACTGGTGGTCGACCCGGTCGTCGAAGGCACTCGACTGACGAAGGTATTGATGGATGGCGGCAGTGGGTTGAACATACTGTATGCAGAGACGCTCAAGGGAATGGGCATTCCGATGTCCAGGCTCAGCTCCAGCAACATGAGTTTTCACGGAGTCATCCCAGGAAAGAAGGTTGAGTCACTCGGCCAAATAGCTCTAGATGTGGTCTTCGGCGACTCGAAGCATTTCCGCAAAGAGAAGCTGACATTTGAAGTCGTGGATTTCCAGAGCGCCTACCACGCTATCTTGGGAAGACTAGCCTACGCCCGCTTCATGGCTCGACCATGTTATGTGTACCTCAAGTTAAAGATGCCTGGCCCCAAAGGCGTGATCACCATCACTGGTAACCGGAAGAAAGCAGAAGAGTGTTTCCAGAAAGGCTCAAAGATTGCGGATGACCAGATAACAGTGATAGAGCTCGAGGAATACAAGAAGAATGCAGATCCGAGTGATTTACTGTGGTCCAAGAAGCCCGCCACAGAGTCAGCATTTCAGTCGTCCGGTGAGACGAGGCCAGTTCACATCCACCCGACTGATCCCAATGCAGCTCCGACCCATATTTCCACTACACTCGACTCTAAATAGGAAGAAGCGCTCATCCAGTTCCTCCGTGAGAACTGGGACATCTTTGCATGGAAGCCAGCTGACATGCCAGGTGTTCCCAGGGGACTGGCTGAGCATCGCCTTAGAGTTGATTCAAAGGCAAAACCTGTTAAAGAACATCTTCGACGGTCCGTCGTTCAGAAGAAAAAGGCCATTGGCGAAGAGGTGGCTCGACTCCTTGCAGCAGAGTTCATCCGAGAGATATACCAATCCGAGTGGCTCGCCAATGTCGTTATGGTTCCCAAAAAGGACAATTCCCTTCGTATGTGCATTGATTTCAAACATATCAATCGGGCCTGCCCGAAAGATCATTTTCCTCTCCCTCGCATCGACCAAATTGTCGACTCGACCGCAGGGTGCAAGAGATTGTCTTTTCTAGACGCTTATTTCGGATATCATCAGATCCGTCTGTATGGGCCCGACGAAATCAAAACAGCTTTCATCACCCCATTCGGGTGCTTCTGCTATATCACCATGCCATTCGGCCTCAAGAATGCCGGAGCCACGTTCATGAGAATGATTCAAAAGTGTTTACTCACTCAAATCAGTCGGAATGTGGAAGCATACATGGATGATATCGTGGTCAATTCGCGAAAGGGTTCCGACCTGTTGACTGACTTAGCTGAAACATTTGCCAATCTCAGGAGGTATGATATCAAGCTCAATCCTTCAAAGTGCACATTCGGAGTACCTGGCGGGAAGTTACTCGGTTTTCTCGTTTCCGAACGAGGAATCGATGCTAACCCAGAAAAAGTTGGCACCATACTCCGAATGAAACGCCCCGTGCGTGTGCACGATGTCCAGAAGCTTACTGGATGCTTGGCCGCGTTAAGTCGATTCATCTCTCGCCTCGGTGAAAAGGCATTGCCCCTTTACCGACTGATGAAGAAGGCAGACAAGTTCGAGTGGACTCCAGAAGCTGATGCAGCGTTTGCCGAGTGACAAACTCTGCTCTCCACCCAGCCGGTGCTTGCTGGTCCAATCAGCAAAGAGCCTCTGTTGCTTTATATTGCAGCCACAGGACAAGTCGTTAGTACAATACTTACGGTCGAGCGGGAAGAAGAAGGGAAAACCTTCAAAGTTCAGCGCCCAGTATATTATCTCTCTGAAGTTTTGACCCCATCGAAGCAAAGATATCCTCATTATCAGAAGCTCGTATATGGGATCTACATGACCATGAAGAAGGTTGCCCATTATTTCTCTGATCATGACATTACAGTCGTCAGCGACGCACCATTGTCAGAGATTCTGCACAACAGAGATGCAACTGGTCGAGTGGCTAAATGGGCGATTGAACTCCTTCCCCTTGATATCAAATTTGAGGCAAAGAAAGCCATTAAGTCCCAGGCTATAGCAGATTTCCTTGCCGAGTGGATTGAACAGCAGCAGCCGACTCAAGTTCACTCGGAGCATTGGACCATGTTCTTTGATGGCTCTAAGATGTTAAATGGTTCTGGTGCTGGGGTAGTTTTGGTTTCTCCCCGAGGAGATAAGCTCAGATATGTGCTCCAGATCCACTTTGATTCCTCCAACAATGAAGCAGAATATGAAGCACTGTTGTATGGGTTGCGCATGGCCATTTCACTCGGCGTCCGTCACCTTATGGTTTACGGCGACTCAGATTTGGTGGTCAATCAGGTGATGAAGGAGTGGGACGTGAGAAGGCCGGCCATGACTGGATACTGCAATGCAGTGAGGAAGCTTGAAAAGAAATTCGAAGGGTTAGAACACCATCACGTTCCCCGACTGAAAAATCAAGCAGTCGATGACTTGGCAAAGATAGGTTCCAAGAGGGAAGCCATTCCGAGTCGCGTGTTTTTGGAACATCTCTACACGCCATCGGTTCAAGAGGATCCTTTCATTGAAGAAGCCCCGTAGCCTAAAAGCGCCACAGATCCGACTGAAGTCGAGGTCCCAGCGGTGGTCGACTTGATCATGGAAGTTTTGGTCATCACTCCCGATTGGACAGTGCCCTACATCGCCTATATTTTGAGGAAGGAACTCCCCGAGAATGAAGAAGAAGCTCGAGAGATCGTCTGCCGGTCCAAAGCCTTCACCGTCATGAGAGGTCAGTTGTACAGAGAAAGTGCGACTGGAGTCAGCCAGAAATGCATAACACCGGAGGAAGGTCGAATGATTCTTAACGACATCCACTCGGGGACCTGTGGCCATCATGCGTCTTCTCGGACCATCGTGGCCAAAGCATACCGAGCTGGTTTTTATTGGCCCAGAGCGAATGAAATGGCGAAGGAGATAGTCGACAAGTGTGACGGATGTCAGTTTTACTCCAATATGTCACACAAGCCCGCCTCAGCCTTAAAGACCATCCCACTTGTCTGGCCCTTTGCTGTATGGGGTTTGGATATGGTTGGCCCGTTGAGAACAGGAAGAAGCGGTTTCACACATGTGCTGGTAGCAGTCGACAAGTTTACCAAGTGGATTGAGGCCAAACCCATCAAGAACCTCGATGCTGGTACCGCTGTCAGCTTCATCTGAGAACTGATATTCAGATATGGAGTCCCGCACAGCATCATCACTGATAACGGGTCAAACTTTGATTCTAAAGAATTCAGAGCTTTCTGCACGTCTCAAGGCACGCGAGTCGACTATGCTTCAGTCGCCCATCCGCAGTCGAATGGACAGGCAGAGCGAGCCAACGGTTTGATTCTCAAAGGGTTGAAGCCCCGTTTGATGCGTGATCTCAAGCATGCGGCTGGTGCATGGGTTGACGAATTTCCCTCGGTGCTTTGGGGGTTAAGGACCACGCCCAACCGGTCAACTGGAAGAACTCCATTCTTCTTGGTCTACGGAGCTGAAGCAGTCTTGCCGAGTGATCTTCTACACAACGCTCCCCGAGTCAAGCTCTACACCGAAGCTGAAGCAGAACAAGCGCGGCAGGACGCAGTCGACCTTTTAGAGGAAGAAAGAGAGATGGCTCTGATCAGATCGACCATTTATCAACAAGACTTGCATCGCTTCCACGCCAAAAACGTGCAGAGTCGAGCCTTCCAGGAAGGAGATTTAGTTCTCCGAGTGGACCAGCAGAAACCACACAAGCTTGCTCCTTCTTGGGAAGGTCCCTTCATCGTCACCAAGGTTCTCCACAATGGAGCATACCGTCTTTACAATGTCGAACATCAGATCGACGAGCCCCGAGCTTGGAACGCGGAGCTTCTCCGCCCCTTTTACACTTAAGTATTCACTCGGATGAGTTGTAATAAAAGTACTCGTGTAGTTTATTTATCAAAAACAAGAGCTTTATAGTTTTCCCAGTGATTGTTATTACTTTTGTCCATATAAAACAATCCCCCAGTGGGTGGCTTAGCTACGAATCCGATTCGCCTAAGTCTGTAAAAAAATTCCTAACCGAGTGGTGAGTCAGTCTCCCACACGAAGGCTTAGCTGCGAAATCCGTTTCGCCTAAGATAAATAAAATCCTACCTAGTGGTAAGCCAGCCTTCCACTCGGAGGCTTAGCTGCAGTCCAAGTACTCGCCTAAGATAAATAAAATCCTACCGAGTGGTAAGCCAGCCTTCCACTCGGAGGCTTAGCTGCAGTCCAAGTACTCGCCTAAGATAAATAAAATCCTACCGAGTGGTAAGCCAGCCTTCCACTCGG
>NC_041389.1:665255672-665255995 GCF_002162155.2 Triticum dicoccoides | reverse complement strand
GGCTTAGCTGCAGTCCAAGCACTCGCCTAAGATAAATGAAATCCTACCGAGTGGAGAGCAGACCTCCCACTCGGGGGCTTAGCTGCAGCCCAATGCTCGCCTAAGTGTCTGAAATTCTACCGAGTGGAGAACAGACCTCCCACTCAGGGGCTTAGCTGCAGTCCAAGAACTCGCCTAAGTACAAGTACAACATGCGTTCTGCAAGAAGGACGAGGTGCAGGTCGACTACTACCCTCTCCTTCCGAGCTGCGCCACCAATTCAAAAATCCTACCGAGTGGAGAGCAGACCTCCCACTCGGAGGCTTAGCTGCAGCCCAGTGCTC